>NW_020454982.1:6726014-6867000 GCF_003342845.1 Nothoprocta perdicaria
GCCGGCCCGGCCCGCGAGCGGTGCTCAACTGAGCCGGGCCGGGCCGGGGCCGCCGCGGGTCCCCCCGGGCGCTGCCGCCGCCCCCCGGCTCCTGCGGCTTGGGGGGAGTCAGCGCCCTTCACCGCGGTGTCGTGCCGGGCGGCAGGAGGGGGGTCTCGAACACGCGGCCACGCCGCAGCATCCCTGGCAGAAGCGGCCTCGGGGCACCCGCGCACCGTGCAGCTTCGTGGCCGCCTGGCTCCCTGCCAGCCGCCCGCTCCAGAAGTTTTCGCGGAAAGGGTAGCACAGCAGGAGAAGCCGTTTCACTGCTCTCCAGCCGCGTGCCCTAGCAAGGAGGGAAGAACAAGCACGGTTCCCTCGAGGCTTCCAGAGCTGCGGGACAGCGAGAGCCGGCGCAGCTGGACACACACGCGGCCTCTCCTCGGCTCGGGGGCACAGCAGCCAAGGCCTGTCCCGAGGCTGCTCTCCCTGCTCAGGTGTCCCGTGCAGCGGCACCAGCCCCACGTCCGCCTGCGGCCACCCCTCGTGTCCTGCACCGCGTGGCCGCACACGACCCCAGAGACAGGGAACAGCCCGCGGAACAACCAGCTCCCCCTGCAACACGTGCAGCAAGTGAACAGCTCCTCAATCCCAGTCCTAGAAATCTGATTTCCAATATTTATCCTGGCAGAAGTGGCTCCCGCTAGCACAGGAGATACCACCCCGCAGTAATACCTTTAATGAGGACACAGATCCTAAAGTGTCATCATTTAAAGTGAGCTCTCTAAAGTGCTATTTTGCTTCAAGAGCAAAATCAGGGATAATATGAATGTGTATCTGTATTTACATGGAGCCCATATAGCTTAACTTCCTCAAAAAATGTATACACACGGGGGAATGCCTCTATAGAGAGGAGGGGGGAAAAAACAAACCCTACTTGGTTGCTAAAAGGGAAGTGGTTGGGAAATCCCTCAGACCTGCAACAAGAAATATTGCAGCTCATGGGAAAGACCAAAACACGGGCACTGAGGCCCAGCAAACTCATTGCAGCATTTTGGGCGAGGTCAGTAAAGTAGTACCCACCTTGTTTTAATCATTAAGTAAACATTGCTGAAGGGAGAAAGTACTTGTTGGAATAAGTAGTTTCTAAGGGCTATTAAGCAGGTTGCTGCCACCAAGTTCTTGTGAGGAACTCAACTATGTGACCTTGCTACGGCTTTCACTTTTACTGAAATCCGAAAAAACATTCCCGTTGAAATCAGAGGGAAAGAGCCTGAATAAGGAGTGAACAAGTGAGTGCAGGTTTAGTGGCTGGTCCTGCTTTTGTTTTGTAAAAAATAAGACAATTATGGAATTAAAAGGGAAAAAAAATGGTGAGTTCCAAACAAAAGACATTGCAGCTCCTGACCACAATCTAGGTTTGACATCCCTACCAAGGGCTCAGTCTCACGCGGCACTAGAAGGCCTGAAGTGACATCAGTGGATGAAAAAGAAGAGAAGCTGGGAAGTATACACTAATTTGCTTTTCTTTTTAAACAAAATAGTGTTTTATGTTACCTTAATCCAGGGACAATTTGGAAGCCTAGCAAATGAGTCAGGTGTGTGTTTTCCTTTCTCAATTCCTCTTCAATTTAGCTTATTAAATAAGCAAACTTAAATAATTTCTGCTACACTTTAAATCCATATGATGTCACTTGGACATTAGTAGCAATGTATTTATCTTGGGAGAACATTAAAGATGGAATAAGAGCCACGGTATCTTTTTGTTCTTGAGGGGAATCCAGCAGATTCCCTCTCAAGCTGCGACACACTTTCAGAACCTCCATAAAACCAGAGATTTGGGATTCTGCTCTCATTTTTCCTTTCAGAGCAGTTAGAAGTATAAGGTATTTACAGTTTTAAGTACAGTTTAAGTACTATTCCCTTCTTTTCAGCTGCTTTTATACAAGTTAGGGTTTACCTACAGCAAATGCATTTTCCTTGGTCCCAGCTAGCCTCGTTTTTGGAGAGTCACTTAGAGAAAGGCTGTTCCCTCCAGATCCAGACATGCACCTGCTAATGCCAGCAGTTATGATTCAGCCCATAACACACAAACTGTGACTTTGTTCTGTCTTCAGCTACACTTTCTTCTGAGTCATCATCACAAGCCAGGTCTGAAAGCCATGAGGAACCCTCAGCCTGCTTTCCTGCAGCAAGAGCAGATACTGCCTCCAAGTGAAGCCACCATGGACAAGCCAGAAAACATGCATATGCAAACTGGCCCTGTATCAAACTTGGGATATGGGGAGAAGCAGGAGCATGGGCAAGGGTGCCGGTTTGATAGCACAGAATCAGCCTTAGAAAAATCCTGAGATCATTTTGCCATCATAGGGGTTGCAACCTGCAAGGGGGGACAAAACGGGAGCGCTGCATCCCTGCTGTCACCTGCTTGGTGTCCATGTCCTTCCCTAAGCAGCTGCAACAATGAAAGGATGCGAAACATAAAGAGCAGGATAGAGGAGACAAAGGTGCAGCACCAACCTGCTCCAGGTCAGGAAACCATCAGAAACCTCCTTGAATCAATGGGAAATCCCTTTAATTGATTGCAACGGGCTTTGAATTAGCCAGTAGTCTACTTAACAAGACCAACTGCAGGAAATCAATATTATTTTGCCTCATCCCTTGAAGCAACAACAACAGTAACTTTTGGCTTAGAAAATGGTAAATTAATTCATTAAGTCCCTTGCTCATCAGATTTTAGGGTCAGTTAGTTTATCTAAATCATCAAAACAGGCATAAATTTCCCATGTATATACAGTCACACATATGTGAGTTGGTAAAGAAAAAAACTTTTGTTTTTGGTGTTAATTCAGATCAAGTATTCATTGATACCTCATTTCTCAGCAGCTCTTTCCAGCAGAGAGAGCTTTCCAAACATCCACAAGCACCAACTTCCCTAGCTTTGTAGAAGGCCGAAGCCCCCTATTTTGCCAGAAGTATTTAATCACTTCAACCCATAACTCACAAATTTTGACCACATTCTAGCAAAAAAAAAAGTATTCAGGTATAAAAGCTATTTATGGAGCAGAAATGACCACTAGAATCCAAGGTTTCTGTCACTTTAAAAAGTAGTCGTCTTGGAGCCTCCAAAATAACCTGGGTGTACTGGGCACTATAGGGTTACTTTTTGGCAGAATGAATATCCTGTTGCTGTTGAGTGCAGCGTTACAGTATCCTGACATACCAGCACCCAGTTATTGTGAGATAAAGACCATGCTGAAAAACAAACAGATTGCAGCCCTTGAAAACAGAAAAGCAACTGTCCAATCATATAAATATTAACTTCTTTAAGAGGGCAATGCCCAGAGCTGTGTCCTTTCTGGCATTAGCATTCAAGAATAAATGCCCTCACTGAAGCTAAGTGGTGCAATGGGTTCCCTTCCTTAGGGATGCCATTTTCAAGCAAGATAGGAAGCCCTGGTCAGAGAGAGCTCTTTATATATAAAGATTTG
Organism: Nothoprocta perdicaria; assembly: GCF_003342845.1. Taxonomy (NCBI): domain Eukaryota; kingdom Metazoa; phylum Chordata; class Aves; order Tinamiformes; family Tinamidae; genus Nothoprocta; species Nothoprocta perdicaria. Next base: position 6,729,485 of record NW_020454982.1, read on the forward strand.
CTTGTAGAGCGTCCCTTGATAGAAACCTGTGGGAGCAGTAAGCTAAACTTCTCCTTGGGGTTTCTTTTCCCCATTCGTATACTTGTGGAATTTAAGACAATTGTAGTCTTAGCTTAAGACTACAGTAAAAGAAAGTAAAAGAAAAGGAAAAAAATCCACTAGTACCTACTTTTTAGAAGGAATTGACAAGGATGATGCTTGCAGAAAGACACACGTGTTCCTCAAGCGCAATCCACACTCTTCTTGAGCATCTTCAAATTTTTGGGCAAGTCCAAAGGAAATTGCCATGGAGAAACTTCCATTTTTTACTGTAGAACTAAATCTAATTCCTGAAAGAAATATTTTAATGAAACTTATCTGAAAAGTCTTGGTGAGAGATGGAGAAGAGTTTTCCAGGCAAGAAAGGGTACATTTAAGCCTTGAAGCCTGCACTGCCTTCGCTCACACACATTTCAGTCAAGCTGTGTGGAACGGATGGTCTCAGGTGGTCACCTGGACTCGGTGATGGAAGTAGGGAGCATCAGTTTTGGGAAACAAGGTCAAGGGCCACCAAGAAGATGCTGACAGGACTCCTAGGAAAGCAAGGAGTGACCTGTCCGTGATGCCAAGCCTGCCTTTCCGGTGCACTGGGAAGGGGTGGCCACTTGCCAACATCTCCTTCACTCCATTCCCATCTTTCCATCCCACCGTCCTCCTGTGGAAAGAAGTCACAAACATCAGGCTGCTGCTCTGAGGTCCCTTATCACAAGAGACCTTGTGATAAGGTCCCCTTAACCTCATGGGTTAAAAGAGTCCCCCCCAAAGGGACTCCGGGGTACCTTTAACCCATGGGTTAAAACACAAAATAATTAGTGACCAATGCTAGAGAACATGTGAAAATATACAAACAAGAAAAATCCACATTTATTGAGAAACGCAACTGTATTGGGCTAGATCAGATCCAGCCACAAACTGGAAAGAGCCTTCCCAAGGACTCATTAGTTATCTTGTTATGTCTGCTAATGAATGCTGTAGCCTTCCGAGAACATACTTTTTTTTTTAATAACTCATGTATAAATGGCAGTAAGATGCTAGGTGAGAATTAGAAAATAGAACATCTTTTGTAAGCACTCATTTCAGAGAGATTGAGACTTAGTAATAGGCACGTGCATCAAATTAAAAATTAACCAGATTTCTGGAAGTGTGATCCAGGGAGCACAAGAACATCTCCAAAACAAACCGCTGTGCTTTCCTCAAGGAGACATAAGCTCTGCTTTATAGAGCAGAGATTTGTTCCAGGTGCTTCCAAAGGCTGGGTTTTCCTCATGCAAAAGTTGAAACTGATTTCAGCCTGTTGCCAAGACTATTTCCTTGAGCTCATAAACAGTGCATGTCAAGCTGTTTTCAAGAAAGAGCCCTCTCTTCCATGAATTGCTAATATTTAATAAAACATCTGATCACCAAACCAAATCTAGAAAATCAGTACTAAAATAACACTGCAACTTGCTACTAAATACAATGTTCTTCAATATAAGTCCATTTCAACTCCATTTATTCCAAGGTTCTACAGCAGTCAAAATAATCAATGCAGAATTTTCCATGTGATTTACACATTGCCTTTTAAAATGAATTGACTGAAACAAAAAATGTTTATTTCTGCTGCCTGGGTTGTTTTCTAAAACATGTTCTCTTTCTTTTAAAGTGAGAGAACGACCTCTGCTTCAGGAACAATTTTCTGAGACAGTGTTTTTATCAAATAGCTTCTCTGCTTTCATGAAAACAATTTATTTTCACTGAACTCTTCAAGATAAGCATCCAAGTTGGGAAGAATGTACAATGACATTTATAATTACATTCAAGAAACAAATATTTTTGCTCCAAGAGAGGTTGGGGATTTTTTTTTTCTATTGTCTTTTTTTTCTGAGATGCAAGCCCACTGCAATCCTCCACCGTACTATTTAATAGTGTTTTCACCCTGAAAATATAAACGCATGTTTTTAAATGCAAATTCAGCTAACTAGCTATGCAAAAGCTGTCCATCAATTTGGGTAAGGGCTCAGTTGAGCTTGCGTGGCCCAACTGGATTAAAAAAATGTATTACAACCCAAAACAATGAATACCCTTTAATTTGCAGGAATTCATTTTAAAATTAAAAATTCCAGGTTTGGTTTATTCCTTGCCAGTCAAAACTGGAAGCTTTTTAATATTCCATTTCTCAGTGCATGGATATAGTTCTCATCATAGAGGTGCTCTGATAAAGTTCTCCTCTGGAGATGTACTCTTTGGGAAGGCTCAGCTCATGAAGAAATATCCTTCATTTGTAATACTCAAAGTGGTGGCAGGGGGGAATCAAAAGCTTCTAAAAAGAAACTGTTTTTCACTAATATATACCAAGGCTTTATTTAAAATGTACAATGTTAAATTCGATCAAATATCAACCCCCTATTCAGAGGGAAATAATCTCTTTTAATTTGCATGCATCTCCGTGCACTGAAGAAAAGCGCCTTTGCTTTCAAGCAGGTGCACATCCTGCTAGGACTAAATCTCTAACTCAAATCACTTTACCAGAGTGGGATGTGCCTTTTTTTTTTTTTTTTTTTAATTTTTTTCCTGGAATAGCTTCAAGAATTTTCCCGAGCATTTCAGCCACCTGTTTACTAAGTTCGTACTCCAAAGGAGATGTTTGCAATTAGAAACAAGGAAATGAAAATAAATGACCTTGTTTGTTATAAATAACAAAGAGACTCAGCAAAATTAACGCAGCAGAGCCTGACCTCCTGACCTGAAGGAAACGTCACCTCGTTCCCTGCGGCAGGGCTCAACGTGCCCACAACGGGCCCTCTTCCCCAGCTCTGCCCCTTTGGGCAGCCTTAAACCACTATATTCTAAATACTCAATGTTTTACAAGTTAGAGCAGGGAATTTGCATTAAAAGCAGGTGGAAGCTGAGACAAGAGAGTAGCACTAGAGATGGTCATTTAAAGAGCACAGGTGAACAGAGTGTGCAATCATCTGTTGTATTATGGTTTTTCCACTGAAAAAATAAAGCAAACTGGCACTGCAAACAGGCACTACCAAGACATGGGATGTCTCTTGCAGTGTTCACCGAAGTGGTCAAGAAAAAGGTTCTAAATGACCTAAAGCTCTCCTTGTGTCCGTTGTTTGTGCTCTGATGATCTGATTTTTGACGGGATAGCAAGTGTGGAGCTGAGGACCCCTCCATGTGTCCCATGTTTAGACTAGATCTGTCCTGCCTATAAACTGCAAATTCTCCCATGAACTCTCTCTTTCTATCCCAGACAGCTTCATGCGCCTGTCTTTAGTTGGGTTTTAGTGGCTTCATCCATCTACTGATAAAGTTCCTCTCTCCTTGTGAAGAATAAGGGGAAATAATCAACTTCCTTTCGTAAACTCCCATGTTGATCCCTTCAGAATAAATTCTGGGTGAATATTCTCCAGCAGAGTTACTTAAAATTCACATGTCTGTTGTTTGTCCTGAATCTCAGCCACCAAAGTACTTGTAGAAATTCAGCTGAAGCAGTGTGCCATTCCAGGCACTGCAATTCAGGACTCTTCAGGAAAATCCTATACACTATATTCTAACCTCAATATAAGATCTCTTAAATGGGAAAAAAATATTGCAAGTCTTATGTTGATAAGTCTTTACTCAGGACAAAGTGCACAGATAAATGAGAGCTGCCTGAACTGTAAATAGAAGTATTGTAGAAATATTGTAGATATTGGACTGGACAGATTTCCAGTTCTTCTTATTCACCAGCAAAGGTTTCCCACTGGAGCTGCGTTCCAAGGATAGGGTGAGGAATGCTGGAGACAATTTGAGAGGATGAAGTTGGTGTCTGGGACAGTGTCCCTGTCTCTGTGAGCTAGCCCTTGCTGCCCAAGGTTCTGGGAGCTCTTGCAGAGCCTGTAGTGATTTATCATGGAAATATTAAGCTCACTGTGCCCTGGACCGAACAACTATAACTTGTACTCATTCCTCCATAAAATGCTTTGCTGTTCCTGGAGAATGAGTTCTGTATAAAATTGCATTTTAGCACATTCCATCACTAAAGAATATCTCATATATATTCAACTGCCCTGTAACAGTCATCTGTTCTTCTCCAAAACTGACACGACTCTGAATTATTTGCTATATCAGCTATTGCTCTAATAAATAGGCCCGTTGTGCTGTGCATGGTGAAGCTGCAGAAACATCCTCGGCAATAAGAGGAGTGGAAAATTTGCCCAGGATGGCACCCCCTGAGCACATGGTCCTTTGGCCACACTTGGGCCTCGACAAACCAGCCTTTCTTCTCCCTCTATAAAGGGACTAGATAGGGGCCTGCTTTGGCCAGTAGTTTAAAGAAAGCTTTTATCAAGCCTGTAGCTGCTGCTCGTATTGAAAGAATACATCACACTCCTATTCTGGGTATGTCCTTGCAGCATTCACTGCTGTCCTTGTTTTCTGTGGCCGAAAATCTGGGTAAACAGCTTCCCCGCACCACTGTGGCTACACGGCTAGCCGAGCAGCCTAATTTCAAGCCATTTTGGATGCCCCTGTAAGAGCTGAACCCCCAGGGTCGGGTCTGGATGGCATTGTGTCTGTTGCAGGAACGGCTCCTCAGGCTCCTTCCCAGAGTCTGCACCCAACAGCAACTCACTTGGCCTCAGAGGGAGGAAGAGGAGGAAGAACTCAGTATTTTCTCTGAGCTTCCTGAAGCAAACACAGTTGGGACATGTTTCAGAAACTGTTTGGAGGCCTGGGATTTTTAGCATTATGTACATCTGCCTCAGTTTCAGCCACATGCACACATCTGGGGACTCGATGCCCCCTGTACTGTTTTGAAGCCACAGCAAGCAATGCTCTGAGCTCCTCCCTGTACAGCAGTGCCACATGCCACCAACTGCACAATCACACGTCACTCCTCTCTGCAGCTTCAATTTGCACCATCATTTGCCATTTACTTACATTTCTGCCTATCTTGGTGTTATCAGAGATGAGCAAAGCAGAAGCTCCAGGTTTTGGCAGACCATAGGGACCTCTGCTGACAGCTTCTCTGCAGACAGTCATCTGTGGGGAACAGAAATGGTCTTGCATGAGATCCAAGCTTCATGTTCACCGTCAAGGTGTAAATCTGAGTTTGCACCACAAGCCCAGGCTCCCACCCACAGATAGGATGTGAGAACCTCCTTTGAGCTCTGAAGGTCTCCCAGGTACAGCACCAAATGCAACATATGGACAACCACGCAGCCTACAGAGGTGCTTAACTTCAAAAACAAAACAAAACAAATCATCTAATTGCACGATGCCTTCCACCATCCACAGCTTCCATCAGGACAAGGTGGTAGACACACAAATATACTCAAGCGAGTCATTTTTACTCCCTTTGTACACAACATGCATCAGTGCTGCTAGGGGATCCCTTTAAGAAAACATCTACTACTCAGAGCTGCACCCACCTCTGAGTTAAAATTTCTCTTACATTTTTTTCCTCCCTTCTTTATTTGCTTTTAAAACAGATGCATAATTATTTGTAAAGATAACAGCTCACTGCAAAAGCAAACGTTAATTGTCAGGATTCTTTTACGCTGCAAATAATTGAAATGATACTTAGAAATTTAAAGTATTTTCTCCTCTTGATACTGTTAGTGCACTATTCTATATACACAATTTCTTCCAATTTCTATAAGAAGCTCCAACTAAATATTTTTCCCAGACATATATTTACATATATTTATATAGTTACACAGGTTGGTGATGAATAGGATACATATAACCTCAGACAGAATATACAACTCCAAACTATGGTGCCCATAAAGAACGTCAACTTGTCTAATTCTTCTGTTTTTATAACGGAAGACTTTGAACTAGACTGTGGGGCTGTGTGAAGGGCACAAGCACTGGGAAGACTTACTCAGCAGAGTCTTTGTCTTCTTGGACTGCTCTAGTTGTAGTTGCTCACATGGAAGGAGGACATGTCCTATACCATCCAACACCTCAGCTGTGTCCTGTCTCGTTGCATGACGTGCTCAACATCCTCCTACCTGTTTTATCTCCTCCTAGCAATCTGGGATGATTTTATGAAGCCCTAGACTTGATCAGTATTCAGACGCAGTATTAACTCCTTATTCTTTTGCTGTGTTCCCCTATGTCTTTTACTTGTCCCTACCTGACCTCAGAAAACTGAGTCAAAATGTTTAACATTTGAAAAAAGCATTTCTTGCCTGTCAGTAGGTTACCTTTGCTGTATGAAGCTACTGTTTTCCCTAGTGACCTCGTGCTGCTTCCATATTCAGAAAATCTCTTATCTTAGCCCTTTGCACAAAACCTTTTATTTTGTGCTTCTCCTTACACTCTTCACTTTTTCATGTAATCTTTCAACCCTGCTCATCAGCTTTATCTTACAGATGTTTGATATATGCACTTCTACAGTCTCCACTACTCTCATCCCAAATACACACTACACAAAGTTAGACATAATCACCCACAAAACTTTACCTTTACACTCCCTCCAGTTTCATTCTTCATCCATATCATTCCATGATGCTCTCTTTTTAAGGCTTTTCTTTCTTCAATCGTTTTTTGATTTAATTATCAACCTACACTGGTGGTAGCACCTCATATTCAGATATTCTGCTATACCTGGTATGCAGATCCAAGACAAGGATTACTCCCTTTTTGGCCCATCCTTTTAAATTACGTAAAGAAGAGATATTACAGCATTTGATGTGTGATTTAGGCTACGCTCCCAGACTGAATTAAAGCTAGATGGAGTGGCAGCTCAGGTACATCGTGTGCTTAAAGGTCTCTGTGTGAAAGAAAAAGAAATCTATAAAACTACCCTCAGGATTTCAGACAATGATATTCCAAGTCTGAAAGAAAAGGAATAAAGGAACCTGAGAAAGGATACACACCACTGACCAATCAATTGAAACTACGATAAATGGAAAACAGAAACCTCCCTGGGTTTGCCTGGCGGGCTGAGAGCACTGGCTTTGTGTAACAAGAGAGAACAGTTATGATCCGCTTGCTCCTCAGGACAGAGAAATTAGGTTTTCTAAAGCTGTAACCTACAACAGCAAAACTTAAGGTGGTGGGGAAATCCCATCACTCACAGGTATGGAATGGGAATGGCACCTTGTCCTCATGGACCCCAACTCCTCACCACACAAAGGGGACTGGTATGAAACCCAAATGCCACTGGGATGCTCCAGCACTTGCCAAACTGCCCGTCACCAAGGTCAAGGACAAACAACCAACTTCCCTGCCCCAGGTGCCACAGACGCCACCACAGCAGAGAGGCCTTCTCCTCTGCACCAGTCTGGCCACCATCTCCATTGGGGCTCCAGGCCCCAAGATCCCAGGAACGTCTGTGGGACCAGTCCAGAAAAACAAGTACAGTACTCACCTCTACAAAGCTTTTCTCAAACAACTCGAACACATTTTGCAACCCACAGTCCACCTTTTTAGTATAGAGACAGTTCAAGCAAAAAAAGTAAATAGACAAATATTAAGTGAGGTGACTCAAATGTTTATGCAGACAAAGCCAACCTTATTTTGTCAGAAAACAAAGTTCCATGCTGGCAGAGCTTTCTAAGCCATCATGCTTCACTTTGTTTTTCCACTTCTTTTTCAGGGCCTAAACTGGAAAGGGGAGGTCACCTTGGTGGCTGCTCCAGCCAAACACGGCCTTTCCAGACGGTTCTTCGGGATGTCCCATGGTGGGGACATGCAATGGACTGCTGGGACCACGTTGGTGTGTGGGGCATCAGCTCGGCATGCAGAGAAGATCAACCCAAAACCTGACCTTTCTTTCCATTCACATCAGAAGAACACACACTGGTGATATTCCTGTTTTATCAAGCAGCCCCACATGGAAAAGGGAGACTGAAGTATCTTTGGTTGCATTTCAGCCATCAAAAAGTCCTACCTTCATATCCGAAGTCATTATTTTTTCATTTGATAGATCAATTGCTATCAGGTTTCTCAAATACTGTGGAAGAGATAATGAAAAGATCAATTCTAATGGACCAAAAACACACCTTCCTTTAAAACAAGGCAAGAATTACGCAGCAGCTCTACAAAATCTGTATTTAATTTTAATCCAAGTTATGTGTCAGAATAAATCAGATCTCACTGAAATGCCTCACTGTCTGAGCTTGGGACTTGGACAATTCAAGCAATATAACTTCAGGGGAAGACACTGAAGGGAGACTTGATAGCTCTGTTCCAAAATGAGGCATGCAAAGGTTGTACAAATGTTTAGTGGATAGTGCCCTAATTCATTACAGAATGGGATTCATATACTTACACAGTGAAAAGCCCAGATTAGGCACACAACATAATTTCCATTATGTTAATGTTGCTTTAAAATATATTGCACAGAGTACTGCAACAATCAAATTATCAATTATAATGTCTGCTCAGAGTAGAAAAGTGTTGCAAACAGAGGGCTGATTACTGCTTCAGTACTTCCAATCTGCATACTCATTGTTTAGTACAGGGAAAACAAATTATCTTGTGTTGGCCCTAGTTCAAATTTAATTAAATGAGTGCAAAGCAATTATAATAAAGTACAATAGTATAGTAATGAAAGGAAAATAACTCATTAACCTATTAATCTTTATTTATGTTCCTCTCAAATAAGTATGTAATTTCTTTATCACTGCATCCCATAAGAAATAGCAGGCTCTCACTGCTCGTGGCCTGCTTTAGTGGGGCTCCTTTTGCTAAAGATCACTACATGACTTCACCGTTGCTACTTATATAGATTTTATTAACATGCCTGATTTTCCCCTTCTCCCTTGCATGGTTTATTTTTGAGCCCTTTGCACCACATCTCTGGGATGCAGATTAGAAGCCTGTTCTCTCCCACCGTGTCTCTTTGCACTTGTCGCTGGTGCAAGGTAAGGCTCTCGTTGAGCACTGTGGTACTCCCAGAGCAGCTGCTGCAAAAGATGCTCTTGCATTAAGACATGAGATGAAAGCACATTATTTCTACAAAGACCTGACACAGCTATTGCCTTACAATCTTTATGGGTATAACAACCGCCCCAACCTTTGAAATGTGCTTTTTTTTTTTTTTTTTGGCTCCTCATTGCGTGTTTTACTTAAGTAAAGCAGAGGTGTTCTGCTCTTCTGACAAAACTCAAGTTTAAGAAAAAAATGGTATTTTAGAAAAGTAGTCAAATATTATACCACAGTACATTTCAGCCCATCTTGCTGCACGCTAGCTATCATTATGACCTTATCTCTCCAGAGCTGCTGGTTTTGTTTTCATTGACATCTTACATTCTGGTGTGTACATTTAATGTCACACACCAGTGCTTAGCTTATTGCAGCCAGTCGGAGATCATTCTATCCTTTCACTAAGCTAAACCATACAAAAAAAAAAAAAAGAGAAAAAACCCCACCAACCTCCAAGGCTTTTGCTCTAAATTGTGAGGAAGCAGCAGGATTATGAGTGAAAACATGTTTCAAATATTGTTAGAGGCAAAGCTTTCTCCTTATCATGCTAGGAAATTAAATGGTATTATCATTAGAACTGCTAAATATAAAAGGAAAGTGAGGTGATATTGTACCACGAAAAGTGGTATTGTGGTGAACAGACCACATTGGCAACAGTGACAAAACTGCGTTAGAAATACATTTTTAAGAAAAAGCTTCCAAATGTTCATTATAAATGTAGTTATCAGTACACAGAGAAAATGAGAGGTACCTCCGTAAAACATAACCCGGAGAAATAGTCCTGCATATGCATGAAGTCTGGGTAAAGGGTCCTTTTGAGGGCTGGGAAACAAAACCTTCACAAAAGAGTTTGCAAAGTCAGATGTCCCTAGGCTTTCTCCTGATACAGCTTGGATTCCGGACCCCTTGCTACCTTGCAAAATTCTGGCAGAAGAGCTTCTAAAAAGTTATTAACAGATTCTCCGAGAGGATGGGAGAGGTGCAAATTTGCAGCTCAGATGGCTGGGAAACACACAAGTTCACCATATCCCTCATATCACACGTCGCAAAAAAAAGGAAAAAAAACTTCTGCCTTGCAGAGTATTTCTGGTCTCACAATCTGCTGCCGAGCACTGTGTTAGCAAGAAACGCAGCTCTTTAATCTTAATGACACCTAATGAATCAGCCCATTCTTTGCACATTTTTAGCGCGCTGCTCCTCGTTTCGCGCTTGCTGCTCAGTTTTGCGCTCCGGCCCCGCGCGGGCACCCGCGCGCGCCCCGAGAGCGCGGCGCCGCTGCCAATAGGTGGCACGTTTGCATTTGAGGAGCACGGTGCCAAAACCCGACTGCTTGCTTGTTTGTTTGTGTTGCTTCCACAGCGAGCCCTGTTTTAATTGCAGCGTTTCGACATGTGAAGTTAATGCTATCGTTAAAACAAGGAGGAAAGCAAAAAAAACAACAAAAAAACAAAATAAATCCCCATGTGCAAGCATCACAATCTCACACTAATTGTCTTTTTCAGTCTAGAGCAAAAAACTTTACATTGAGGTGTATTAATATTTAACTTCCGTGTGGAGCAGCCACTAGAGGGGAGTTTGACACCCATGCTCATACCTGCACACTAGCTCACAACTACATGCTAAATGGCAGGGAAATGTAAAAGATAAAAAAGGCCCGGTAACTACACACGATCCTTTTGTCAAAACCACAAGTTCTCATTCTCTTTCCAGATTACTGGGTAAGATGATTTCTATCTGACTTCATAAAAGTCTAAACGCTGCTACCAGTTCAACAGCACTTTGTCCAGCTTCCTGATACATGAAATGGGGGGATGAGCCTGCAGGGAACAGGCATAGAGTGCTCAGTAATGAAGCAAAATAAAATTGCCTGTAATGAGGCTAGACATCATAGACATTGGGCTATAGGAAGCTTAGGAGTCTTCCTCTCTCATCTTTATGCCTGCAAATCAGTGTCCTAGCACGGTATCTGGTAAAGATTTCCAAGTTCCTACTAGGTCCGACATATTCCTTATACTAAAGACCTGCCTGTATCTGTTATTGCAACTAAAATGTACATCTAACTGTCCTTGCTGTTTCCTTCTCTTCATCTGGATTTTATTTAAAACCTTACTGCTCTGTGCACCCAATGTACAATGAAAAGGTCAGAATTTCAAAAAGTCTTGATATCCCTGTGCAATAGGTAGAATAAAACAAAATTTCACCAAGATGTATAACTCAAGCAGGCATAGCTTCACTGAAGTCATATCCAAAAGCTTGGGATTGTACTTGGTGCAACTGCAGATATTTTTAAGTGCAGGAACATATCTGTCACAAGGAGAAAGAATTTATATATGTATGTGTACACATACAAAAATATATGTAGATGCACAGGCACATATCATCTTTTTCACATACTGGGTCTCAGATTTACTTCTACTGATCTTCAGAATAATGGAAGAGTGCAGATTCAAAATAATGGAAAGGATAATGCATCTTCTCAGAAGGAAAGAAATGAATACACTGCACATTGCTTGTCACAAAGAATGTACTTAATCCATACTCTTATTTATAGCATCAAAATGTTTTTGACAGTAGTAAGGAGAATAAAAAGTCAACAAACACAAGGCAAAGACAAGAGGCAAAACTGTACACAATTTAAGTCAAACAGTATTTAAAGGGATATTAATCATGTAATAGCCTGTGAAATATATACTTAAAACTTAAAGCCGTCTCCTATTATGATGCTGTTCCTGTTGTGTGCTGCAAGGCACTATCCACCTAATTCTTTTTAACAACCTACCAGTGTAAATTTGGAGTTATTCCTCTGACAATGGAATTTTAGTCGTACAGTTAATGCAAGGGACAAATTTCACCCCATATCTGAATGCTGCCTTCCATTAAAAAGATAATTAATGTACACAGGTGGGTTTTTTCTCTTTTTTTCAAAAATAATTGATGTGGAAGTCTAACAAGTTCTAAAGGCTATTTGCTTGAGAGACAGGAATTTATTTTCCTCAGTAATGAGCTGAGTTTCAAATGTATGTGCCTTTTTTTTTTTCTCCCTCCAGAAAATAGAAAACTATATTTTTTCATATTTTCAGCATATATTTCAGTCCTTCTCATACCAAAACTACAAACGGCCCCTAACAAACAGCCCCACTGAGCTCCCACAGAGGTTTCAGGGCAGATAATAGAAATCAACAGACAAAATAACCCAAGAGCATTACTTCATGGTGGCAACTGTATAGTGAAAATACTTCTTACGCCAGCCCTCTCTGAGGTGCAGTTCCAGAGGAGGACAACGTGAACTCGACATGATGTCTAGTGATGTGACTATTAACCCTACAGAATAAATCACCCTCCACCAGCGGTTCGTAGAGGCTACCTCAGTGCTGTGACTATATGCACTCTCCTTTGTAGATTAGTTTCTAGCATCCGCATTAAGAACATCTACTATAGAAGTAGATTTAAAGATCATAGCATATAAATTGATCATGAAATAACTGTGAGACTGCAATGTAACACTGTTCCCACAAAGGGCTATGGTGGTCTTTAAACATTTTATGAAAATGGTAAAAGGAACATGTCAGTGTTACCATGTATAGATGTGCAAATAGGATGAACATGAGTATGCTGACCTAGTCTTATAAGAAATATTCATAAAATTTGCCAGGCTAGCAAAACAAGCAACTCAAAAAAATCCTTAAAATCACTCTTTATCAAGGATGATTCATCTGTTTAATGGTGACAGCATGTAGTCCAGGTAGTAGTGCAGATAACAAACCTAGTTTGGCTTTTTAATAGCTCACAAGACAGACTGGCTCACAGGAGAGGTGGACAGACAACAACCTTCTCTTTTTTGAAACAGTGTTTGCTGTTAATACAATAGAATCCAAAATTCAACTGGGCAAGGACCTTATTAACCTACAAAACTAACACAGAGACCTGAAGACATAGACAGGTTTCTATTTCAAGTTTAGAAGTTCTTATTTTTCTTATTTTCTTATTTTTTGTCCCCTTAGGAAAGAAAAAGGCAAGGCCAGAGTTCAAAAGCTTACTAAATAATGGATCTTAAACTTGAAGATGGAACGGGACAATTTGGGGGCAAGGCAGTGATTCCTCAACAGCTGGTATATGTAGTACTACAAGTTTTTGGCAAAGAAATTCCTCTAACTGGATTGCTTTTCCCCAACTTTTAACCCACAGCAATTTACCTAACTTCTGTCTGTTCCTAGTTAGCCATCTGGTAAATAGATAATATAATTGCACCTCTTATAGGCTCATTGTGTGGCTTTATTATTGGACATCTTTAAGATATACTGAGCTTCTTGATGAAGAGCTCTACAGTCTATTAATAAATGATAATACAGATTGACTAAGAGGAGTGGGAGCATGAAACTAAATTGTTGTATGAGATAAACACCAGTCAAACAGAGGCAAGGGAAATAACAGAAAGCTGAGATGATCCAGAAAAGGGCATAAATTAACTGCACTAGGAAACATAGGGAAGAAAAATTGGTGAAAGGGAAATGACCAAACGAAGAAAACTTGGGCAAATGAGAAGGGATGGATCTGCAGACCAGAGTCAGCTTCTTCTAGCCAGAGCAGTGGTGACATTGGGCTCAACCAGGAAGCCTACACTGGTGAGGAGGAGAACCAACCAGCACCTCACAGCTTCTTCTGCTCCATCTTATTCATTTCCTCACGGTATTGCTTACATGCATCCTTCTAACAGGAGGCACTGCCCCAGGGCATGTGCCCTCTTCTCCCTCATCTGAAGAGGGTGGTTCCCCAGGGACTTGACAGTTTATCCTGAACACCTGATATTCCTGGGACAGACATCTGCATGGAAATCTCCCTAGTAGCTTAAGGGAAGCACTCCCTTTACCAGCCTGATCATCTGCACATTGCATCGTACACACTACTTGAACTACCTAAGTGTAATTGCCATAAGTGAGCAGCTGATTGCTATCTGACACTTAGCTTTGCAGCTTTCATTTCCAGGTGTTTCTGGTTTTGTCATCACTCATAATTCCATTTTATCACAGACATGGTAACATGTATTTAAAGGACATGACCATATTCAAAAGAACGAACTATACCGGATAACTGCAATAGAAAACTGTAGTGCTTGGAGCTATTGCAAATTCAATAATTGGCAAATAAAACAATAAACAAGCTTATTGCTTATTCAATCCTCATCCAGAAAGTGGATTTCCGTACCAGAATTCCTCATTACACACACCATTCTGTAATTCTGACAGTGTGACAGCATATAAAACCTCTTCCCTTAATTTTAAATACTACTTAAACATCAAAAAGAGTCTTTTTTCTCCTGTAAGTCCTTATTTAATTTGAAAATCTTTTGTTAAAGTTAGATTTGTAATATCCCCAACCTTATCTTCTACTTGTTTCACAATTTTAAATTATTGCCTCCTCTTATTATAAATGTAGTGAGTATTGGAGCTATCATTGGATTCAGTTCTGCAACCCTTATTTACATTTAGTGTTTTAAAACAAAGGCACCAGTGTGAATAGAGAGATACTTTGAGTTAGGCTGCACAGCAGGAAGAGATAAATTTTTTTGGGGTCTATTTTTGTAAACAAACCAAGGCAGGGCCATTGCTCTTAGATTTATTTTTTAAGAATCCCCATCATTCTAGATTTTTTGGGGAGTATATTATATTAGCTAGGTAGTTCTTATTTCAAAAATATTGAGTGATTACTTACTAGGAAGTCAAGTGGAGTCCACAAAACCCATCTTTATACTAATACTTCACTAGAGCATTGCCTCTGCACTAAACAGATAGAATTTAATCTTAAGAAAAAAGAGACAGAAAGAGAAAATGATATTTTCTAGCAATATGGATTGGTTCCTCTCTAATGCAAGAAAATGAACAGAGATCTTCTGTTTTCAACAACATTTTAACTCAACTGAGACATCCCTCAAATGTATGAAAGTATTAAGAGCACACACATTGAAAGTATGAAAAGTCACTTCACACATTATATAGAAAAATACCTGATACTAATGTAGTAAGAAAAAACACTAGAAAGACAATATAATATCTTGCAGTCATCCACCTGAATCCATAGGACACACCCTGAAAAATGCTGTGCAGATAAATTATTCTTTTCCATACAGTAAATCTTGACAAATTATTTGCATCATCACTTCACACTCCACACCACATCCTGTTCAATCTTATTCTTAAAAGCATACAAAGTGGCTCAGAGGAATTCCATGCCTTTTATCTCTAAAATACTAAATATGAACATTTGAGTTTACCTTTATTCCCTCCACCACTCATTTGCTCGCTATTGACAACGAAGGAATGTCACTACCAATAAAAGTCCATCTTATCATTCATTTTTTCTTGAAAAGCAAGCAGGTGAATCCTTGATCTGTAAAAGATAAATGTCATGTTGTTCTAGTCTGTCTGACCAGTCTATCAATGACAGTCATTCACCTGCTATAATAAAGTGAACAGTGAGTTTGCTAACATTGCATCTGCCAGTACATTTTTCTTTGAGAGTAAATGAGGAATAATAAACCTTGATCTTTTATACACTGATTTTTGTTAGAGAAGTATGATTCATCAGTTTACTACCACATCCTGCCCCTCTACAGATTCAGATTCTGCAACCACAGCCAAAAAACAAGTTAACGCTACTGAACAAATAAAATATTATTCTTAAAGAAAATAGAAAAAAAATCCACACTAAAATTTCAGACCATTTTCAGTCCTGACACTTGCAGAGTGACACGACAGAAAGATGACTTATTATGGAAAGAACTCAAGAAGCTTCCCCCTGAATTCCAGTAAATATCTTCCTTTTCAACAGCTTATTCAAGATATATAAACGTGATGAAATTCTGTGTTCTGTGTGAGTGAATGCATTTTCATTCAGCAAATAGCAATCTGTAGCCCACAAAGACATTAGAAAGAGCATTTGTCTTTGCAGTGCTCTATGGAAATGGTTTAAATACTTCTGCCAAAACATTTCAAGTTAAAAACTACATTCATTATTATTTACATATAACTAACTGACCATTCAGAGGTTGGAGAAGTATTCTTATATTGTTCGCCATTGCATTTTCCTCATAACATATGTTTCAGTAAGTCCATTTCAAAAACAACTCTATGCATGGGGTTATTTTGGGGATATAGTTTTATGCAAACTAGCTTTCAGCTTGTGCATCCTGCTATATCTCACCTGAAATTAATGGATTCATGATAATTGACACTTACTCTGAACCTAAGCCAGTGTGTCATGTGTATTCAGATGAAATAACACTAATTAAATGAAATCAAAACAGAAAACAGCAGGAATGTTCCCTGTAAAATATATTTCATGTGTACATAAGGAAGCAATCTGAAGATTATCTTGACTCCCTTGCCCTTTCATGCTGCGATGCATGCAAAGAAGGTTTCACAATTACACAGGATAGGTATCTCCCCCCCGACAAAGATGCCTTTGAAAAATAAGTGAGTGTAAACTTGACAAAAATCTTATTTGTTTTAGATGTCATAAGACATTCCGTACATTTTATTTCTTCATCTTGGTCAGTGGAAAGTTATTATAATCTATTATCTAGAAGCATAATCTATTATAAAGAAATAAAACAAGTAGGTAGATGTGTCATCTGAATAAGGTAGTATGTAATTGCTAAATAAGATGCAAATTAATATATTTTTATGTGTTTACTGTTAGAAACATTTTTTCAACACTGTGCAAGTAATTTCTTGCCCTCCAGTTCTTTTACTTCTATTCCTAGGAGGCAATTTCTCTCCTAATGTAGATGCTCTCTAGAGGGGGACTACAACTGTATTTATAAGTACACAGCAGCAGTACTCTCTGACACTATATTCTTAATTGATTTGAATCAGGAATCACAGAAAGGTTGAAGGAAGATTTGGTACAGCTTAACTCACACAGAAGATACCTTGTGGAGCAACTTCCCCTTGTTAAAAGGGGACATATATCAATCCTTTATATTATGAGCAAATCATTCCCATGACCTTTACCTTATTTAATACTCCTCATATTTATTACAAGATACACTTTTCCTTTTTATATTGATGAACTCTTTCCCCTACTATAACTTCCCATATTCAAAGTAGCAAAGAGAAACATTTAAAAAAAATCATCCTTATGAACTAACCTGTCACCTTCTATTTGACTTAGATTTCCAAATTATTGTAAAAATATCTATTTAGCTTTCATTTTGCGGCAGTAGGGAAGAAATAATACTCTGAGTCAGTACTCCCTTGCATAATGACTAGTGCAAACAACAGCAAAGCAATTCTTTGTCTAAAGACATCACATATCAAATTATCAAAAACAGTAGCACTGATCATAATGTCTGTCCGTAAGATTGCTTTTAAGTTAACGGGCAGATGCCACCTTAACTACCAATTTATCATGACTTGAAATATAATCTGTTTTAGGATAGAAGATCAAAGCTTACCTTCTGTAATTATAGGCTGACTTCACTAAAATAATGTCTTGGTATGGGCCTAACTCTTTTGTTGGAGCAAAGGAAAAGCAGGCTTATTATCAGTAAGAGTACTTGCCTACAACAATATCTAATTTAAGGTACACAGATTTAACCTTCTTTACATCATTATCAAGTCTCTGATAGAATGGACCGGATAGTTTAGTCTATTAATCGGTGGTCATAAACTTCCCAAATTCTAGCAGGTCAGCAAAACTTTACTTCAATTATATTACTGCCATCAAATTCTACTGCAAAAATATAACAAAGCAATAATTATATTCTTAAAATAGATCTCATTACATGTAATTTATATAAACAGAAATTTATGCAGCTTTTCTGTTCATAGTCATCTTTACTCCAGAGCTAATCACAACATGCTAATTTCTAAAATAATTATCTAGTAATGCAAATGCCTTACCTGCATGTGTGGTGCTCAGGTTTTGACTCAATTTCAGCATGGCTTTTATTTAGAGATTTATACTTTTTTTTAACCGATAAATACTAAAAATATTCCCATTGTAGAATATGTTCCCTTAAATTATTAGGCTTTTCATATGCACACATTCAATCATTAACCATTTCCATTTCAATAACCAGCAAGGTACATGACACGGGTTGGTAAAACCTACTACGTTAACATAAATACCCTATTGCATTCAGCACCCATCAATGCTCAAAGTACTAACATATACATATGCTTTGCTACAGATCTAAGCATTAACCCAGATTGAGGACCTTTCCCAACCTTTAGGGGAAAATGGGGTCATAAAACCACAGAAGCCTTAATGCAGCAAGCTGTGTTAATATCTGCACTTAGGTTTTCACCAAGAGCAAGTTATATAATCCTTCCGTGGCATTACAGGCCAACCGGGGCGGGTCATGCTAGACCATGGAATTAATCCCTAATCCAAAATGGCAACGTTTAACTTTCAGAATCCACCTAGCACAAAAGAAAGCACTTGTGTTTCCAACCCACCACTATTTTTGTCTGGATGTACCAGCACCACAACCTGCTCCCGAGCAGCCGTGGCAAGCCGGGCAGCCGGGTCCAACGGGCACCACACGGCTCCGAGCGCCAGCAGCACAATTTACAACTCAATGTCTTTTAGATACAGCTGACTCTAGCAATTGAGATGGCAGAATCCTACAGCACTCGGGATGAAGCACACTAGAAAAGTGAATTAATAAGTTATCTGATGTCGAGCTCCAGATGTTTCCTACGCTGGCAAGGTTCTTTAAGTGATGATAAGCAGATTTACATACTAAACTAATATGTTTATTTAAAGGAAATTTCCAAATCCAGACTAACATCCAGATTCTTTATTTGGCTTCAGATCAAAAGACATCCTATCAGTAAGGATGGCATCCAGGAAAAAACCTTTTCAACATCTGCTTAGAACTAAACAACAGATAGTTGATTTTCTGCAAATTTAATTGCAGACCAAATTTTACTTCATCCAATATTCTTTATATCCTCAAGGCAGTCTGACCTAGGCATTTTGCATATTCAAATCCCAGTTGCTCAAGAAAAACCCATAACTTGTAGTTCGCTTTTAAGGCAGTATGAACAATTTCATTCAAAGACAAAAGAAATTTTGTGAAATAAAACCCTCCTCTCACAATATCAGTGATTTAAAGCAGCAAGTTCCAAAAAAATCTTATGCTCCTTATGTCAATACATTTAGGCAAATCTGTTCAGCTTCTGATAGCCTCTAATTTAACAACTATGTCTCGCAGCATTAATTCCTCTAGTCCCATTTCCAACTCCTATTTACTCGTTTGGCATTAACAGGTCCTGCTCTTCTACTCTTTCTTTTGTTGTTGTTGTTGTTTTTTTTCATTTCATTCTACACAACTCTATCCCCAACCCTTTCAAGCTGACCTCTCTCCAGCAGCCGTTCGCCTGTCCAGCTCCCTGCACCCAGCACAAGCACAGTGTCTTGTAACCATCCATGATTTCTGTTCCTTCAGGATTCTGAATGCAAAACTACAGTCACTTCCCATCTTCTTCTTTCAGGGCTTTTTTTCCCCTGATCTCTCTTTCCACGGTTATGCTCCCCAAATCCCTGAACCAGTCCAGGCTGCTCTTTCTACATCCTTCTCCAGCTCTACGGAAAACATAAGATATTTTAAACAAGAAGCATGATACATGCTTTTTTTCCACGTACATGTAAAAAGCAGTACTACCACCTGGTCTTCTCATTTCATATCCTTATATTTTCAAGTTTATACGTTTCCCATTCTTAAAATTTGCATTTTATAAAATCTACAATTTAATGTTTTTGGCATCATGATTTCTTCTTTTATATGGCTTCTTTCATATGACTGAAGACCCCCGGACACCTCACCATACGTACTACTGTGAACCAATGTGCCTCACTGAGGTTGGTTAGCACACAAAACCCACCTTACCTCCCTCCAGCCATGGCAGACAGTTCAGTGGGTCCAGTTTAACCTTGGCCCGGTCTTTACTAATGAAGCATCTTAATAGAAGGCTGTTTTGAACTCTTACCAATAGCTGCCCATGAACTGCTCCACATGTCCACATACAATAACCTAATAAGAAAATGAAAATGGTATAAAAAAACCCTAAACTGACATAGGAGCTGCAGTCCCACTTTCCAAAGCAACTTAGAACATTAATGTTAGATCATTGAGTTTAAGAGATTTTGAAAACTGCAATAATTTATCAATATATAAGAGATGCTGAAAACTGTCATCAATAATTATGCATTTCTCAGGATTATGGTATATTTCTGTTTGATTACTCACTTGCAATCATTTCTACGGTTCATTAATTTTCTTTTGAAGCAGCAGTGCATTGTTCCCAACAGTTTACTATAAGTTAGATACTAACTACATATAGCAGTGTAAGGAGGTTTATAGAAATCACCCAAAGTTAATTCCTTGATTAGGCTGAGGAAAAGATTTCCAAAAAAGAAAAGCTAAACAGAAGCTGGAGAGAAAACCTCTTGCTCCCAACAGAAGGAGCTTTGTTTGCTATCTGCTTTGGGACATTGGTACTGTTATGGCATTTGGGCCACCTGATGAAGGAGAAATTCTGGCATACCTGGCAGAGAAGATGAGCAGGGACAGGGTGTCTATCTAGTCCTAAAAGGATGATAAAAATGATTATAAAGCAAAAGCCAGGACACAAAAACAGAGCCGTCCTTCCAGGGCAAGTACGGGAGATTTCCTGCAAGCTTGAACCCATGCTGCATCCCATATACCTTGGTATCTGTACCCTGCACTGAGGACCAACCTCTTTTTCTTCCATTGTCATGGATAGAGTTCTGCTGTTCTTCCCATTACTTTTTTTTTTCTCCCTGTTGCTGTAGTTCCTTTGTTGCTGAAAAACTCCAGAAAGTTTGAAATGCCTGACAGGCAACCAAGACGCCAAGTTTAACACATCAAAGTGCTTGCAATGTCAATCCGAGAGCTTCCCCAGCTTCACACACTAATAAAGCAGTATTCCTACAGAATCGTAAAAGCCATTAGACCACAGTAAGGGAGACAAAATCACTTCCAAACTCACCTGGCATCTTACAGCTAACAACACAATTACACATGATGCTATGCCAGAGAACACCGGAGCAAACATTAGGAGGTGTTTGATTTGTATGCATTATTTCTATAGAGCAGTGTCAGAGCTGACAAATCAAATGTATTTTCCCAAACTCGTACTGTTTAATAATCTGCAAACGTGATTGAAGGAAGCAGTAAGAAATCTAATAAAAATGAATGCAGAAAGGATTAAGGAGACAGCTCCATGCCAATTTGCAGTTCTACATAATAGTCTCTGGGTACGAGTTCTGGTAAATCTTGTTTACAGTGTGTTAATCCCATGTCCCAAATAATTCCACTATGCAAAGGATTCAAGCCTGCCTTAGAAGACTGAAGCTGTCATCCCATAAAACAGGCAGATACAGGTATGGGCAGCCTGAAGGAGAAAGCCCAATGTCAACGGCCACTCAACATTACACTTTCTGATATCACTGTTCTTCAGAAAAGCTTTGGTGTAAATTGTTTGAATGTAAAGCAGAAGTAAAGTTTCACTTGAGCTCTTCTGGGTCAATCATTGACTTTCATTCTTCTCAGTACAATGAAATTCAAAAGTCAGCTTTCAGGCTGTTTACATAATAGATATTTTATGCACTTCCTGTGACTCAAGTCAACTCATCTAGCAAAATCACTTCAGTCATAAATAGACTATTTATAGGATATTGGATACTCTTCCAGATCAATTTCAACTGAGGACGTAAAACTTTGCATTTCTCTTTGCATAGCAAATATAGTTCAAGGACTACTACTATTTTTTATTTTTCTTTTAATCTTTTTGTACCCAAGTCCTGACATTTCAAAATACTAGGTAACTAGTATTGTCCAAAGTATTGTCCAGAGAGCTAGTGGCTTGGCCCATATGAGACAACAATTGAACAAAGAATTCATATTCTGTGATTTTTTTTAATCTTCAGCCTCTCCCATATCTGTATTGACTTTAAAGAGGCACAAGATTCTGTTTCCATATACAGATGCCTCTTATCTTGTTTCAGAACATGCAAAATCTACCAGACAAGAAATAACAATAAAATTCATTTGAAAAGATAGATTCCATTCTAAGAATCCTGCTCAGAGCTTGATATTTGCAGTTGCTGCTTACTGATAATAACTGTTATTTTTAAAGTACTTTACTCATGTTTTTGAAACTCTGAAAATAAATGTTTCTCTATAGACAGTACTATATGTTGCTGGTGAGAAGTTACTTCTCCAATAGAACTTTTTTTTTCTTTTTTCCTGAGGTTGTTCTCTGAAGCCATAAGCCAAGTTTCTTTTCTTTCTGACATGTGAATACCTACACTCTATATCAACTGCTAAATAATCTGAAAGCCATGAAGCTGCGTTCTTCATAATCACATCTGTCATTACAGGAGATGGCCACCTTGGCAGAAAGATCACTGTAATGGGGTTGTTAATGGGCTATTAAGGGGCTCTCAAGTATCAAGATGATCATAAGTAGGAACTGAGACTCATTCTTTATTTCTGTGTAAGATTAATTTTTTCTTCAGTAATTCCATGAATTAATAATGCAAGGTTTGTGCACCTCAGAAACTGCTTCTTCATTTCTTACCATATGCCATGCATATTCAATAATTTGCTTCTGACTCCCCAGTTTAAAAATATGCTAACACTAACTGCTTTCAAGAATGGGGAAGGTAACACTGAAGAAAACCAGTCAATGCCATTCTTGAAATCATCTTGAGAAAAGTATCAAAATTACCTGAAATGATACCAACTTGTACCCTAAGCACCAATGCACCAAATATTCCTACCTCAAAGCTATTTTCGTTTCCTGATCAGATGCATTTACAGACATTAATACTTTAGAGGGCTTTACAGACTATATAGAAATGCTCTGCTCTCTAAGCTCCTTCTCTCAAAGCCGACATCCTTTCAAAAGGAAGCAGGCAACAGGGAAAGTGGCATGAGACATTCAGACATGCAATACTGAGCTTATGTTCTTGCTTACATAACAAATGAAAATGAAGAAAGTGGGTTCTTTCCAGTCCCAGCTGGATATGAATCTTATAACAAACTGTCAAACAGTTTGACTTCTGTCAGATTTTGCTTAGATGCCGTTTTCAGTTTCTTCTGAGCTGAACAGGTTCATTTCACTGATTGGCAACAGAATAAAGAGGTTTGCTTACACTCAGACCTTTCAGCTCTATAGGTTATTCTTCCAAAGTTGCACATATATAAACGATATGTATGTACATGTGTGTATATATATATACATGCACACGCAAAGATTTTTCTTTTCAGCAGTGTCCTAATTCTCAAACACTTTTTTCACGTCAAATTCCTCTTTCTGTCTTCTTCTGGATTTGCATGCTGATCAACATAGCACGTCTTACATTTCAATTGGCTTTCTGAATTCGCTCTTGCAGTTCTGCCTATATTTTCTGACAACCCAAGGTCATCCCACATTTCATCCCCTCTCCTTTACCTCTTCAATATTATCTTGGCAGATAAGTGTCAGCAGGTGTAAAGGAGAAAAAAAAAAGAGATAAGTGGCACCATTAGAGCACTGCTTTCTCTCAAGAGGGGCTACTTTCAGAAAAGAAAGCACTTGCGGCAACTCACATTTGATTGGCATCATTGTCTAGTGAAGCTGGCACACCGTCTTGTGAGCAGGCACAGCGCCATCCTAACAGATGGGCATGAGGATAGGAAGCCAAAAGATAATGTATGAGTACCAAATGTGTGCATTGGAGGGCAAGTTTCCCGGGCAGGAACGTCACAATGGCAGTTTATAAGCTTCAGCACCTATGTTTAAGGGAGCTAATGTACACATTCCACCTTCATGGGAGACAGCGTGGGCACCAACTCACTAAAAATAGAAAGAGATGGTGAGTACTGCAGTGCAGTGGCTGGAGAGGGAATTATCACCTAAATAAGTCCAAAGACAGCATCTTTATAGATGCAAGTGAAGATAAGCAGATGAATCTACAGGAATCAAACCATATTTCTTGCCTATGACACTGAGGAATAAGGGAATAATTAAAGACCAGGAACCAGGCACTCGGTAGAGGGACCCTGTCCAAGGTTTGCCTCCCAAGTTTCAGCAGTCAGTGATTTACAGACTTTCTGACCTGGAATTTGGACGGGGACCACCACATGCAATAATAGCTGGACTTAACTTTGCAGAACTGAACAAAATCTTTCTGAAACCATTTACACTTTTGGCCTCCATGATATCTAAAAGTAATGAGCTAGCTCTGCTCTACAAATGAATTATACATTATAAAATAAGCAAGCACTTCTTGTTGATATCAGTTAAACTTGGCACTTATCAGTGCCGTAGGGTAGCAGAAACATTCTTATACTATTAGAAATAACCGTTTCTTATTCCTCTTTTCTGTAGCAATTTTAAGTGTATAGCCACCTACAGTAGTCTCTGCCTTATATTTGTTTTTTTGGTTTTTTTTCAGTTATTGTTTTAGGCCTACCAGGTTTTCCAAAATGGTAATAAGAATAGGCAGCTTTTAACATCTCTTCTGAAATCCTATTTTCGCTAGAATTTGGTCTTTGTTTACTTTTTTGCTCCCCCCACCACCGCTGCCATAGCTCATCTGGTCAGCAACAACCTTACAAGGCATACAACATTGATCAAGGAGCCAAATCACTGACATGATAAATATTCATGACTGATCACAGTCAGTTCAGGCTTGGCAGTATTACACATCTTCTTTGAGTGGGCTTGAATCACAACGACAACCATGTCCCACCAAATAGGGCCATAATGTACTTCAGTATGAAACCACATTCTTTGGTCTCAAATGTACTTTGTGAAGCCCTGAAGTGCAGTAGGAGAACATAAAAATACCATATATGGCCGAGAAAAATACAACTTATCTCAAGCATCTGACAATATCTTTCTCAGCTGAGAAACAGAGACCATTATCCATTACCCATTTGTGACACCCCATTGCTTAACACCAAAGTTACATGAAAGTATCCATTCACATTCTCACCTCATCACTAAATATTCCCTTAGCTGGAGCCTTTTTGGCCTTATTATTAGCCGTGAGCTGTGATATAATTATAATCAAATGGTTTTTGGATTACCATGGGGATTTTTAGTATTTCTAGCAGGTATAGCCCTAGACATATAAGACAGGGCACAGCAATGCTCTCCATTATTCTCAAGAACAACAATAAACAGGTAAGAGCTATTTAAATCTTAACGCTTCCATTTTGCATGAGTAAAATTTCAATAAGATCATACAGTACAGGAATTTTTAATACAGACAGCCTATAAATGATAACACCTTTACAAAACAGACGTCACCTTGTCAGTATAGCACCATCATAGCATATTGTAACAAAACAAACTAAAAATCGGAAATTTTGCTTTTCTAATCCCATATAGAATTTCCTTCAGTACTGCATTGGATTTAAAGACTCATATTATATTCATGTTACCATTCCTGTGCCACTGAATACGTATATATGAAACTCTGGTTTAATACCTCTGACTTTTTTTTAATCCTGTTTATTATACTTTAAGATATATAAAAAGACATTATCAGGCTTCACCTGCCTTATTCTCCCAAAAATAAACCAAGGCTGATCTATTCCCTCATTTTTATACATGTCCTCATGCAAGCACATTGAGAGATGTTTTATTTTCAGTCAGAGAAGGTGAAAGAGAAAGTCTACGATCCTTTTTCGGTGTATTTTAGAGCATTTTGCTGTCTTCTCTAGCAGTGAAGGTAGAATAAGTGATAATCAATAGTGATACCTGCTTGAATTGGGAGGGTTTGATGGATATGCTTTAGAAACACATCACGGTGCCTGGTTTGCCATAGTCAGGTGCCCCTACCTCTGCAGCAGCACTGTCTCTAATTTATACCAGTTGCTATCTGAAATCTATTAAAGGTTATTAGTAGCATTTCAAAGTACAGTTGTATCTAGCTGGTTTCTCTCGTTAAAATTGATGAGTTGGTTTAGCTCTTTTAGCATCAAATTTGAAATGAAATGGAATTTGCAGAAGTCACGCAGGTGTTGATTGCACCTGGAGCTGTTGTTACACTTCGTTCTTGGTTTTTCTCTACAGCAAAATATTCCCTCTGGTTTAATCGTTTACCTGACAACCAGACAAGTACATTACAGTTATGCTACATTAAATAAACTTAAGACAAAAGTGAGTTATCCTTTAAGTTAGAATAGGACCCAAACGCCATACTCCTTACAATAACATACTGTGTTTGAATGGGCAACCTCTAAGACACTAGTAGCTTATGGTGTTTAATCCATCAATTCTGGGCATTTGTGTTAAAAGGCACATTTGATCCACACGTATTTTGTTTAACAATATTAGATTTTGCAAACAGCTACTAAGTGTCGAGGACCATATTTAACTTTCTGGTAGAAAAGTACTAATAAATCTTTAACCTTTTGCTCACAGTGTTTCTACCAAACCAACTTAAAGGGATTTTGAAAAACAAGACAAAAATTATGGTTCTGTTTTTTTATGATAAATGCACACACAATGTCCTTAGAAATATGGCACATATTGACATATTTTAAAGTTCAATGTCTCAAGTATAATTATTTGAAATATGTTTTCTATATGGCTCTTGTCTACAATAGGTTCACTCTTGCTAGATCATAAGTGCATTGATTCAAAACATCTTTGCCAATACTTTTCTTGGAAAAATGCTTATGTGAAATATAAGAACTGTTATTTCTAGAGTTCCTATTTTGCTCCAAATTTATCATGGACTATTTCCAGTAACAATTCTATTTCTAATGCTTTTATTGGGAACTTGCTTCTGTCTAATGGGAATTTGGAGGCAGGTAAAATGCTGTTTACAGAGTGCGTCTGCCAGAGTATAAATTGCTCAGTACCAAAATACCCACTCCCCAGAGAACAACTTCTGCAGGTACTCTATAAACAACTGCTGAGGTTACTCAACCTGTTAATTGCCAATGAAAATTGAGCCTGGTGTCCAAATTATGTATGTTACAAAGAATGCTCATGCCAGAGATGTCAGCAGCAAGCTGTCTTCTCCATGCCACCCCCACTGCCACTCTGAAATGCCCTTGAAGCTAAGGAGATATGGTGTCAGAGAGGAATAAAACGAGGAATTCATCAGAACACACATAGGCTACACAGGCTGTAACGACAGCCTCTTGCTCTGTAAGCAATTCTCATACATCAGATGTTGCCAGCCTAAGTTACACACCTAAAATAACCACTCATGTCACAGGGTTGTAAAGCAGGAGGAACAAATACGACTTCCTCCAAAGTTCCAAAAAAACAAGCGGATAAATACTCTAGCTCTCATAATTGCAGCAAGGACCACTTCAGAGCTCAATTACAATTGATCTACTGACAAGACTGGGTTCGGAAAAGGCTCCTGACTAAATTCCCCACCTCAGGATGAAGTTAATGAGGCTGTCGAGGGAGCAGCAGGGCCAGATTTAGTGCCAAAAATGCACCAGTCACACTAGAGAGATACTGAAGGGGAAGCAAAGGCAGTGCTAATTGATAAGGAACAGTGCAGCTCAGTGGCATAGATTTAGCCTCCTTAAAGTTCAATAAACAGATGACAAAGATTGTTAAATCAATTCATAAGAATTATGCTGAACCCTAAAATGTACATCAGACAAATAGTGCAGCATTTAGAGTCAGGAAATAGAAGAAGTCAAGAAGGTAATTCGTGTGTCACATGAAATATGAACAAGGAAAGGCTCTCTCAGGCTCTTTGGAAGCAGTTTAGCACTTTGCTGCTGACCTACAGCAAGTTTCTACCATTAGGATGATGCCCTGGCATCCTTCCCCCCTGGCATTCCACAGGCTCAATACAGGAACTATAAGGATCTTATAGGAAAAAGGGCTCCTTTATCAGGAGGCACTCAAAGCTCAGGAGAAAATTTCCAGTTCTGTTTCCAAGCATTTCTGCACAAAATTTGTCAGCTGGGCTGGAAGAAAACGGATAAGGCAGAATGTACAATAAATCAGCTAGGTAATGCTAAGTCATTTCTGTTGCAAATAACAAAGTCCACATAAAGGCCTTTCAGTGAAATCCTGATAGCAGATTACCAAAGCCAATAACCATGAGTGCTTTTGCAAACCTCAAATCCACTCCAAGTTAGTCAAAGTGGATTGGAAAATCAGATCTCCTCAATGTAGTGCATTGATGTTTACACAAAACCTTTAATTCATCGCCAAAATGTATGTGTTCAAAAACAGCAAGAATATTTTACTTTAATTTAAAACTATGCAGATTTTTCACAAGTGCATCTACCTTCCAATCTCTTTTGATTTTTTTTTTCTTGTAATAAAAGACAACAATATCTAAGGAGGACAAAATCTGGTTACTGGTACACCTAAATGACCTAAAATAAATGAGGTAGTAGAATTTGCAGAGAATAAAGTTATGCAGGTTTCCCAAGTCCTGAGACAACGATAACAAGCTTCCAAATGGCTTATTAATCTAGGTCAAAGCCATAGCAAAAAAAAAATTCAATATTGATAAATGAAAACTAACATACGTTGTAGAGATAATGGACATCAGTCATCCATTTTAAGAAGTTCTAAACTGATATACCGAGGGATAGACACCTAAATATTACTATTAGTAGACCTAAAGAAAGGCATATCATAAACAACATCTTGCAAAGAGAAAATATATATGTTTTAATGCATAAGGAAAATGATGAAATAATACAGAAAAATGACAAATTTTCTGCATCTCAGAGGATATAAGTTATGGGTTTCACAGAAGCAGACAAATTTGATGAAAGCAAAGAAAATCTTAGATAAGAAGAAATTGATTTTTAAACTCATATTTTGTTTATTTTCCTCCAAAGAAGACAAATAGAAACAGGCATGACAAAATGTGTATTAAGAAGTAATGAAAGTTATAAAGAAGGTCAGGTGGGAGCTTTTCTTTTCTTTTTCTATAATACAATAAAATGACATATATATTAAATTGAAATGGGGCAAATTAGGAACTGATAAAAGGAAAATAATTTCTCTCACACAACACATAATTAGATTCTGGAACTCTTTATCACAGCATTTTGCTAGGGTCATAAATTTAACAAGATTCACAGAGGGATTAGATTTTTATATAGACAAATTCTTGAAATATGCAGTGGTTGAAACCAGGTATTTTACTTAGTATAGATGAATTACTCAAAACAACCTAAAACTCCATGTTTTGGATCTTAAGATAAACTCATTGAGCACTTCATGGATGACCCCTGTTAGTTTGAATGTGAAGCTAGGTCACATGAGAGTACTCTCATTCCACAGAGTAATTCCCATATCCTTGTTTCACACAGGACTCCTCAAGGCTGCAGGTCAGGATTTGCACTGCCCAGCTGCCAGACAGCACCAAGCTTTATTAGAAACCTGGGAAAATGTGGTCCTGGCCATAGAGGGGAAGGTTGTCCACCTCCTCTGCCACTTTTGGTTTTTCCCCTACTTATTTAAATTGTGGTAATGTTACTGGGTATCTCTGTTTTCAACGGCAACCATGATCAAGAACAATGTTAGGCCATTCAAACCAATTCCATTTAGAGTGGAAAAAATACTTAATTCACATAAAGAAGATAGAAAGTAGGTGCTTAAATGATTTATCACAAAACATATAAAAATGCCTATTCAGAGGTATTTCAGGGATGAGGGAAACAAGAGAATAAGGTGAACTGCAAAACCTGACCCACAGCTAGAGAGATCTGGCAGCTGGCAGTCTGGCCTTGCCTGAATCCAGAGCAGCTTTAACAACACAGAACGAATGTGTCCTCACAAGGACACAACAGCCCTGCATCACACAACTTGTGCTGGCCTTCAATCCAAGATAAGATATAGGTCAGGTGTTGGGGTCAACAGAATTTAATTTATTTTTGGTCTTCTAACTTACAATTCCTTATTGAACTCCAGTATTGATTTACTTCCAAATCATAGAGAGCACCTTCTTGCACTGCTACTTTTGAAGTAAAGGCTAACAACACTACAACACGGAGCTGATCCAAAGCATTTGCTAACTCATCAGTAGAGGGAATCCTACATGTTTCTCAAGCAACGCATATTGCTTGGGCTTCTACACCGCTCCCGCTTCTTTCAAACACTGACGGCAAAGAACCTTTCCCAGGACTCATATCAAGTATTCATTTCAACAACATTAATTTATGATGTGTGTTATTCCATTCTACGCTGTGTAACATGACTTATTCCAATAGCAGGCAATTTTCCCAAGTAAATACCATTTTCCATTCTATGATGTTCTTTGTGGATTTTAAGGGTATTGGGGCATAATGAGAAAAACCTTTTTTCAACAATTTTTTCCCCTTGGAAAACACACTGGTATTAGTACTTAAGGAATTACTAAAAATCTCTTCTTTATTTTAGGATGTGAATATTATCTGCTATACTGTATTTATTACAAGTGTAACTACAAAGTAAAATTTTGACTTTCCAAATAAAATCCCTTCATCTCCTTTTATTGCTTTTTTTCATGTTGTCTGCTTGCTTGACCTCAGAACACTATAGATCCTTATATGATCACTCAGCTTAAGAAAAAAAGATATTTCTCAAAGCAACATTGAAATAATTGTCCATAAGTCAATTAATGAGTGGAGGGAAATATGATGCAATTGTGCCCTTTGTGCAGGAGCCAACTCGTCCCTTCCATCCCATCCCTGCCATCCTGCTTAATTACACTCAGCGAGTTCACAGGGACTCTGTTTCTTGGGCTGTGTACTCCCTCTTCTTTGCGATGCTTACAGGGAAAGTTGTCACAACTAGGCACTAGTTAATTCACAGCAGCAATAAATAATGAAGAAAGGAAAATTGAGCTGTTGTTAAAAATCCTGAACGTAGATGCAAATTCCCAGATCAGCACATACCGGCTAATACTAGCCTTACAGGCCAGGATTTCTTCTTATGTAATCCAAGGGTTGGGATTTCTGGCCAAATTTGCAGTTCTATTCTTAAGCTGTCACTTAAAATATCATTCAATTAAAGTATTTACTATGCAAAATATATAGAAATAAAATGGGTAACTTGTACAAAATTTTAAAGACAGTATAGATATTGAATACAGCACAGCAAGTCTGAAAAATATTCAGACAACTAAAACTTCACAGCTGATGCTGCTGGGCTGGGAAAACAAAGTCTTGTGACCAAAACATCCGCAATACCAAAGACTGATGCTGAGAAAAAAATCCATTAAAAAGATAGTTGATGTCCGATTCCTCAATAGTTCTTTGAAAAACATCTCTGAAACTTAAATAGATTTTCCTAGACATTTTTTAATTATTCATTAACTAATAAGAGGTAATAATAATTATTTTGTCACAAACACCCTTATTATCCTCTGTCTGTTTGAAAACTAATGGCCTAACCTCAACTAATTACATCCCATTTGTATCAATTTTCAATTTACTCTGTGTTACCATCATGGTTTTTAATAGAGTAGTACCCTGTACTCTAATTTCCTATATCCAAGTATGGCTTTCAAAACCTCTAAATGAAAGCTACTCCCTCCATCATCTAACAGTTAAAAACATTAACTGCTAGTGTTCTCTGTCTAAAGAAAGTGAAGCTGAGTATCATGTTGATAATTGTAACCAAAACACAAGACAAATTGAGTATAAATAGTTGATATTTTCTTCTAAAGAACTTTAAAAGTTAAGAAAGAAAATTATACATATGAGCAGAGCAAATGTATTATCATGGTATGTTGGGAATCAAATTGTGCAACGCTGAAGATGCTAATGCTGTTTCCTCACCTAAGAGAAGCCAGGCAGGTGACAACATTAAGCCCTACCACTGCAGGGGCTAAAGTGTCATACTCTGATATGGGGCATCGTGTGGCAGCTGACATGAAAGACATGTTAAAACTAGAATACTTAAGTTCCCTCCCTGTATGCGGCATTGAAAAGAATTGATGAGTCATTGATTTATTAATGTAAATGGCAGGCTAAGAACTATTGGTAAAGAAAATTCTTGGCATTTTTCACATTTCGTGTCCCACTGATGAAGGCTACCTTCAACACCACAAAGGGTAAAACAATGTTATCAACATTAAAAATGGATATATTGTTAGCAATGTTCTACTATGTCTAATGATTAACTGATGTTTTTGCAAAGATGAAGCAGTTGACCATTTCTCTAACCATACTAGCGATGTCATAGCTATTAATACTGCCATGCAAGTAGTGTTTGTCCTTAGGGATCAAGCACTTGGAGACATTCCAGGTGCTCAGGCTGCTCTAAGGCCTCATCCTTGCTTTGCAATCCTATCGTCTAGCTATTGGCACCAAGCACTAATACAATCAGCATACTTGGACATTATTAAATTATTAAACATTATTAAATTATTACACTTGAGAAGGGAGAAAACAGGAATAAAAAAGACTACAGAAAGTCTGGGAGGGTCAGCAGATGCCAACAGACCCCTCTGTTTCTGTTTCATGGTGAGTAGAGCTCATGTGAAGTTTGCAGCATTCAGCACAAATATCGCTTGGAAAAATTTGTTAGATGAAATTGCACTGTGATGTAGGGTGGCGTAAATGATTTTACATGCATGTCATATTTCCTGAAAGCATGCTAGAGTTACAAGACTAGATGTATAGAGATTTATACTCAACAGCAAAAGCAACCTGAGCCGATGTTTGAAATATATATACATATGACAACAATTTTAGGAAACAGCGGACTTAAGACAGACAACTGTTAAGAAATAATTTATGACAACAAAAGCTTCTATTATGCTCCCTATTCAAGTGCTTAATTTCTGGAGAATTCATACATAAACTCACTTTCAAGCATTGTTTACAATTGCTTTTTAGAAGGTGCTTTAAATTTCTACTCTGCAAGAATAATTATGTCTAGACAAAAAATCTTCTATACAAAGCCATCAATTCTATTTGCTTTCTAGAAAAGAAAAGAAAACTAAGCAACTTGCAACTTTTTTTTTGATCTGCATAATTGTTTTCTGGCATTTAAAAATACTGTTAAAATCCAATTAAAAATTAAAAAAATTTAAAAGTTGATTTTGCTCAGCATTATTTGCAAAATAGTGTTCCAAAGGAAATCTTTTCAGTTTTGGTCAAGGATTACCTTTTTCAGGATTACATTTTTCATCAAAAAACAAATGAGAAATTAGTACTGCCAGATTTCCTTCCAGAAATACAAAATACAAACTATTTAATAACAAATATATTCTTTGAAGTCGGTGAGTTGCGTGCAGTGTTTCATACCAGAATATTTAGATTTTCCTAAGGAAGATTGCATTTTCAACTACTTTCAGAAAAGAGTCTCTTATTCTTGCTATATTTTTCTCTTTAAATTTAATACTGACCTTGAAGTAGGCTAAATAAATTCTAAGTGGATCAAATGATTACTAAAATAACCCATTTATAAAAAGGAAGCTACATAACCATGGAAATATTTATAACTAGATGGTGCATATAGAAATACAAAAACTGATTTTGCAGCTAAAGCATGATTTTAAGAGATCTGCAGCTGTTCTCAACCTTTAGGATTGCCTATTGAGCCAAGAATTTTTTTTTCTAGTACTGAAACTAAATTAGCTCCATGGCTTGTTTTCTATCCCCTTGGGTAAACCCCGAGATGTACACTGTACCAGGCAAAAAGCTTTCCTTCAATTTCATTTTCCCAAAATTGAAATGCTTTAAAAAATAAGCAAAAATGTATTTCAAAACCCAATTGCTTTGGCCCTAAATCTAGCTTTTCTTGGCAGCATGCACTTGTTTTTAATCTGAATGCTAATATTTCGCAATGTGGCATCAGATATAAAACACTCATTTACGTTGCACCAGAGATCTATAGTATTTCAGCAGTAGTCAATCAATAAATGATTAGAGTAGCACTTTTTTTGTTTCAAAGGATCATTGTTAAAGCTGTAACATAATACTGTAAATTATTCCATGAACAGTACATACTGAAATATCAAGAGCAAAACAAGCCTATCCATTACAACAGTTTCAAAGAAGGAAAAAGGAATAGGAGAAAGTATTGTGATTTTAGATCAATTTGAGTATGTATAAGGTATATACATGCATTAGCTTCTAAGACTAAGATTTTCATAATTACTTCAATAGGAATTAACTTGGAAAAGTAGAAATAGTTACAGCCTTGGAGAGAATTGGAGCATCCATTCCAACTTTGATTCCTTCCCACATATCTTGCCATAGGCAGGGAAAAAATTAAATTGATTCACCCTTATATGAACTAAAGCAGGTAAAAAGCATTTACCTATTTTGCAACATGAATTTAGACAACTTCTGGCTGGACTTTCCCATCCAGGATTGCAAAACAAATTCTAGGATTAAATGTTTGACCTTAGTTGTATTTCTGGAATATATCAGATGATACGTATTCTATCAGAAATAAGTAATCTCATAGTCACACTAATCAGACTAATAAGGCTTACACAGTCCAAACTCATGTCAGAAACTGGAAAAATTAGTGAACTGTTGAGGAAAAGCACAAATTCAGAACAGGATTTTAGCTTCCTACAAGCTTAATAACTAACAAGAAAGCTGAAGCTTTCTTCCTTATCAATAATTTTCCACAGGCATAAAGAAAATTTGCATGTCTTTTCCTGGCTGGTTGAAAGGATAATTTTGAAGATTTTATGCAAGTAAATCCTTTTCAGAGAACTTACCAACAATTCTTACAGTGAAAGAAAGTTTTAGCCGAGAAAAATATGCTGATTTTGTTGTGACAGTAAGTTTTCAGCAAATATGACTTCACATAGTCCCTAGAGTTCGGAATCTGATGTGAAAACTTCTGCCTTTAGCGACATACCTGGGATTCTGCACTTCTGCATAAGTGAGCTGATACACTACAACTTGGACAAAGTTCTTTTTTATTAGTGTGTATATAGACACACACAGACTTTTCTCCTTCATAAGTACGCTATCCTTAGCTATGCTCTTTAAGGATATAATCAGCTGTGCTCTTCACTCACTAGGTCTGTGCATTTCCCCTCTAAGACAGATTTTCTCCCTCACAGGACCTACTCCATCACAAAGGATTTTCATTACTCCAAGCCATCAACTTCACTTTCAATTAAAGTCTACCACCTTGTTTACTATTATTTATCCCAACCCATATTCCAACTTCGTAACATGACTCTCCAGATGTTTTATGGACCCACCACACAGTGCATGTAGCTAAACCACCACTTCTTTGGGGGTCATAAAGACACAACCCATTTGAGCTGCCCCAACCTTGTTAGTGCATGAGAGCCCTTACCAGCTTGGACAGCAACGTGGGAAGGGAGGACAGGCCTTCGGGAGGATAACATTACACAGGTTACATGGCTCTTCTGTACCCAGCCATGCAGTGAAAGGCATCAGCAAAGGTCTGTAACAGGGGTAAGACACAAAAAGCTTAGTCACCTGCCAGCACTGTATCCTATTCGCTTTCAAATCTTGCCCCAGGAGTAGCTGACTCATGCGATAGAGAAGGGCTGAGGGGTTGCAGCTTGGGAACACAAGATTAGCATGACCTGTTTCTTCTCCTGAACTCTCACAACTATAATTACCCAGCAAATACACTGAAAGGAAAAAATATTGTAGGAGCCTTAAAGCATTTAATCATTTAACAGCCACTATAGGAGCTAAAGACCAAATTCCTTCATAAAGAGCGGTGGTTTTCTGTAAATTCTTTGGTATCAGTTGTGCTGTCTTGAAGGATGGCTATCATATATGGTTTTGACCCTAATTTTATCTCCTGGATGTAGATACTTTCCTACATTAAAAATTGTATTTGCATTTTTCCATTCCTGCACTCTTTACATTTTGCCATGCAGGAGGTGATATATAGCATACATTATGTGTTCTTACTGTGATGTGTGCTGCCTTATTGCATGCTTTTTATATGAAGTTTACAAAGAAATAGCTTGTTTATTTCGTGTACTTTTAGTGTCGATTTTTATTTTAATATTGGGATTTGGTTTAAAAGAAATTAATAACCTTATAAGCCCTAGTAGCTGACTAAGGATTACAAAGCATAGAAAGAAGAACATTATCAGTTCTGTGCAGAATCAGGACTGAACAGAAAAAATCTCACCCAGTTTTAAATGCCATCTAACACTATAACCGCGAATCCAGACAAATCCATCCTGCTACCATCTATAGAATATACAGAAGAAAACAATTTTTCCAGTGGTACTTTCAGAGAAAAAGCTTTTGATTACTATTGCTTGCTGAAACATATACACATATCCAGCAAGCTAGCCAGCTTAGTTTTTAACTCTTATGCTCTTTGAAACATCTGCAATATCTGGAGGCTTACTTAACTCTCAGGGTTTTCTCTAGTTGGTATTTTTGTACTTGAATTTGTTGTTTAATATAGTAACTGATTCCCTCGAGCGTGAAAAGCAACTGGTGTGGCCAG
Organism: Nothoprocta perdicaria; assembly: GCF_003342845.1. Classification (NCBI taxonomy): domain Eukaryota; kingdom Metazoa; phylum Chordata; class Aves; order Tinamiformes; family Tinamidae; genus Nothoprocta; species Nothoprocta perdicaria. Next base: position 6,765,862 of record NW_020454982.1, read on the forward strand.
GAGCCCACTCAGCTCCTCCTCCTGCCACACAGAACCACTTGGTGCCTTTTTGACAGGGGACTAGGGATTTTCTTCCTCCGACATAAGACACACAGATGAGGAGGTGCAAGACCATGTACATCTCCTGCGAGATTGTATGGGATACAGAATAGTGATGGAAACATCAAATTCTGGATCAGGAGAAATACATTAGCAAGAACATGACTTTTTTTTGCATATTTTTAGCTCCTAATTTCTGTACACCTCCCGGTTCTTGACATAAAATTCTCATACCCTAACCCAAGCAGGCATGAAAGTTGAAAAACACTTTTAGGAAACTTTGGCTAGGAGCTTAAGGGATATAACAGAGTTTTTAACTGAAAACATGTTACTTATATCTCCTACTTTATTCCGATCAGTGCTCCATCTGCTACGAGGTAGTGAGTAGAAATCATTTCCTTACCCTTTATATTTAAAGTTATTTTTTTTTTTCTCCAAAGAGCATTAGAAAATTCCTTCTACAACATGTATGAAATACATTATTAATTTCTACCCACAATTACATGCTGTATTTTTTAGTATATGCCCTTAAATCGGACATACGTATCTCAGGTAACAATAAAGGCAAAGAGAGAAAGTATATAAAGATCAGGGATATAAACAAAAAGATAATCAAATTAAGAATAGATTTACGGGCTAGATAAAGCACTGATACTTCCAAGCTGACTGGAGCATAAAATCAAGCAAGGAAAATAATGGCAGAAAATGAAAGGAGGGCTGTAACAGTAGTTGAGATAAATTGCTGCATTTTTAGGGATACAAGGAACCCAAGGTTATTATAGGAAGCAGTATGATTTCCAGCAGCAAGAGTATTTTGGTGGCAGAAGGAGCAGATATGTAGATACTGCTGCTGGAAAGTGACACGAATCATTTCTGGGAAGAAAGAAGAAAATCTGCAGGAAATCAGGAGCACAGCAGATACTGAACATCTGAAGACTGACAAAAATGACAACATCAGAAGGCATCTAAAGACACACACTTCACAGTCCTCGATGAATTAGTTTTAGAAGGCAAGAGACAGAAGAAACATTAATAGATATCTTAGGAAGCAATAAGACAGGTGACAATTTCAGGCTAATAGTATCATCTCTCTATTACCATATACCAATACCATAAATTAATGCCATTTCCTAATAAAGACTTGTTTTAATAGAATAACAGCAAAACTCACTAATATAGTAGTTCATATAAGCAACACAAGCAAAATGAAAACTAAGTTATTTCAGACCAACCACTAAGTCAACAGTAGAAGACAAAAATTCCAGAAGTGACAATTTACATTCCCTTCAGTTGACAAATCTTATCTTTCTCCATATGATAACATCATCCTCCAACAGCAACATAAAAAATATAGGATAAAGAATTAGAATTAGAGCTACTTATTAATTAAAATTAGAACTAATTGTGATTGATATTTGCACTGTCCAAGTCTTTCACCATAAAACTGATGAGTATTTTAGATCAGTGCCCATGATGAGCTGGTCTGAAGTTTGGGCAGGTACGAACACAAATTCTAAAGCCTGAAGAGAGACCTATAGTTTACCTATTTTGAAATCCTCCCATAAACCAGGTCCCTAGAACAGCACGGGTGCTAAACAACTGGGACAGAGGTACATTTTTACATGCCTTTTGCTTGCACACTGCATTTCTTATTCTACATCTGCTTTCTCTTACAACCTACATCCTTAATGGCAGTTGACAGTTCAGGAATTTCATGAACCTGATGCCTGTTTTTATAATTGACTTTTGGAGAAAATCTGTTGTTTTGGGACAAATTGACTTGCCAGAATATGGCAGACACAAGGTCTGAATCAAGGATTCCAACATATGATTCATATAATGTTATTGCCAGTCAAGAGATTATTCACTCTGCTCTCAGGCAAAAGAACAATTAAAGACTGTGTTCTATATTCGGTTTCAAAACTATAAAATACCCTTTTTTTGCAATCATGCTTTACCCTCTTGCATCAACAGCTCAGCTCAGTGTGCTCCTTACTGAATGCAGTGATTTCTGAATCACACAACATAAAACCCCGCCTAAGCCCTTGCTGTTTCATTGTAATCCATATTACAAAAAAAAAAAAAATCTGTTTGCCATTCTATTTCTGATTTACACTTTACTTCATTTGAGATACCAAGAGCAGTAGTAGAACAACCCACGCTGGATCAGGACCTAATTTTCCTGCAAGTATGATCAAAATCAGGCTGTTGCCACTAATTACTCCATATGGAAGTGTGGTTAGAAATGGACAACTTTTGATTTGGCTTAAATCAAGTTGATTAAATATTTATAAAGATTTAGAGCAAGAAACATAGTATCTGGTTTACTTGAGTGCAAGAGAAATACGAGCAGAGAGCAGCATGAGCTCAGTAGTCATCTGAAGAGTAATACATTTTTTGTTTGTATTTTCTAAGAAATAACCCCATTACATTATGTTAAATACCCCAAGGTCTTAGTATAAAACATGACTGGAATGAATATAAAGAAAAAACTTTCTGTCTCATTAGATGGTCTGAGTTTCAAAATCTGTTCTAAAAGTGTTGTAAAGTGTGTAGTGTTGTAGATTAATGCACTGAATACATTTCCACAGTGCTTGATGTGTTTCATAAAAGGTCCATTTCAGAAGTGTGCTGTATTATAGGTGAACAGTCGCAGTAAATAATCTTGTTACAGAAACCTAAGCAATTTTTACAAGGCGTATTTCTGGCTGACTGAACAATTTATTCTCCAGATGTCACATTGTATTTTTCCAATATAAAATGAAACAGCTTTTTTTTCTCCATTTTTCTTTAGTTCTTGTTTTTTTTTTTTTTTAAGGCAGAATCTTTTGTTCATTGAGACTGGATCAAAGATACTTCCTTAAAGAGAAAAACCTATTATTAAAACCTGTTGTGATATAAAATTTATACTATATATGATTACTGTATGTAACTTATCATTTAATTTGATTTAGTGGTGTAAAAGATGGCACCAAAGTGTGAATAGAGCCAAAGACAGCTGTGTGCTCTTCAAAAACAGGAATCAGGAACCCTGGCTATCAAATTGACCATCAGTTCATCTTAGAGATAGCCAATCCCTTGCCTATCTCTATCTAGAGTTAAAAATTTCATATCAGACATTACCAGATAATAAAATTATATGCCACAATATAGACCCTGGAAGTTTACATGATAATTTGATATGAGAACTGACTACCTAGAAGGCAAGTTCAATTAAAAATATTTTGACTAGGCAGTCTTTATCAGGGGAGATAAACTTGAAACCCCAGGCTAATATTCAAGCATGACTTTCTCTAGTTTTAGAAATAAGCCACATATTGCAAAAGAAATATTTGAGCAGGAAAATTCATAGAATATCAGCAATCTATTTTTCCAATAAAAAATATGGAGGAAGAAAAACTATGCCCTAGTAAGCATTACACATTTTTTTTTTTTAATTTTTCTGTGCCCTTGAATATACACATGGTTAATTGGTGTTAAAGGATAGGCTAGATTTTTAAAGATTTCTCCCTTCCTTTTACAAACACATTGTTTCTCTTTCTACCCACAAATCTAGCTATGAACTAATATAGACACTTTTAATACTGTCAAACAATCAAATCCTCCTTTTTGTTCCAAGAAGCATATATCTGCTTACAAAGAGCGAAGAAAACTCTCCACACACTAACAGACATCAGAGTAACGGACTTCCAAAAGTTTGCTCTGTTAATCAATCTGAGTTTCATAAGAGATAGACTCAAGTTTAAAAGCCTTACTTTGAATCAACTGTCTTTGGTTTTCACATGCCAGTACTTTTGGAGACACCACAAACATACTTGTGTTCTGCTATACTCTGGTCGCAACAAAAGTATTACCTGATTTATCTCTAATGGTTTTTTTCACAACGTTTTAACTCTGGAGAACATAACTTTATTCAAAGCCTGTCAGCAGGCAGCAGCCCTAAACGCGAGCAAAATGCCCAAAGGCATTCACAGATTTAATACTTCAGCAGACCACTGCTTACTTCACGACTTCCAAGGCAAAGCAGTTTCAGAGATGAGCTCTCTTTGAACCAAATCTTCTGCACGACTTTAATGGCCTTCTGTCTATGTGATTTCCAGGGAATCATTAGGAAATCCCTTTGCATTCCCTATACATGTGGATGTATAGGTTGTGCATATAACTACATATGATGTATCACTAATGTAAAAGCACAACTTTTTACTCACATTAAAGTGAACTTACAGTGCATACAACAAGCTTTTCAAATCCAACTCCCCTCACTAGCATACACCTGTGGCTAACTCATTAGCTGACACCTAGTGCCTAGAAACAAGCAGGGATTCCTGCATCCTCTATTTTCCAACATATTCTTTATAAGTGTGCATCTGCTGCGTGGGTTTGAATTTCAGTCATGAATTATAAAACTAATTTTAATTGTTCTTGAAAGGGACCGCATTAATTCAAACCCCAAGTAAACAAATACATAAATATACCAAAGAGTACATACTTTTTCTATAAAACATGAGTTTGTCTTACTTTAAACACATAAAAGTAATATATATACTGGACACATTAGAAGATGAGCAAATTATCTTCCTTAAGCTTATTTTCAAGCTAGTGTGATCTGTGCAACCACACGATTTCTCATCACAATAGTCACCAAGGTGAAATGTATCACAGAAGATGCAATCACAGAACTGATAGCAAGCTGCTCTCATATTAATCTCTCACATCCTTTACTGCAACAGCACTTATCTGTGCAGAAGGAATAATATCATCTATTGCAAAGTAAGAAATAAAACCTTGTCAGCAGGTACCATATGGTGATTCTAAAGGTCTGAGGTGCTCTGTCAAAGATTCCTCTGAAAGCATTGAAAAAGTGACCCCAGTAGTTTCAGGTACTCAATTCTGAGTCTGATTTACAGACCAGGTGCTTAGCACTGTAGAAGAATGAGTCTATATGACCAGATTTTAAAAGTTATTCTAATAATTTTTAAATGTGGAAAGCTGGATATTAGAATTTTTATTAATATCTACATCTCCCATTCACTTGTTTAAACTCCTCTAAGGATCATTTCCCCCCGAGAGGTTGTTTAATCTAAAACTTAATTCCATATTCTCTATTTAAGTTTTTGAGGGTACAGGCTTGGCATCTAAGCATTAGACAACAGTAAAACAGTTGTTATTAAACTTTTATAGAGGACTTGGCATATGACGAGTAGAAATTATTAATAGTAAGTGCAGACAAAGATTTTATTTTGTGTCAGGAAGGAAGGATTGAAACTAGTAAACTGTAAGGGCATGTCAGAAAAGCAAAACCCTGATTCTGATTTCTTACATAGGACAGCACTTCAGCAGGACTCTGAGCTGCAGCTCAAACAATACGAAGGAGAAAATATTACCAAGACTCTTGATGAGAGCCAAAATCAGCTTACCAAAAGTATCTATTTGGTTTCTGTAATTTATGTACTGTTGTCCCAGAACACCTTTCAGGGATCCTAACACTGTTTAATGAATATCTGGGACAGGTCAGGGTGAATTTGTTTTTTGGTTTAGGTGGGTTTTTTTTTTGTTTGCTTGTTTTTGCTTTGAGACAGTTCACAGCATGGGCTGGAGCACTGAACAAATGCTATGTTCTCCAGCTGTGCACTTCAATCCTAATCATTGAAACTTCTACTGAAAAAAATACAGGTATCAGCTGTGGTCTTAATCTTTGGTAGCTTCTCAGATTTTCTGAAAAGTGGGAATGCTTAAAGAAAAAGCCTTTTTCAAATTTTGAAAACCCTATATGAAGAGAGAGCTTTTTTGACAGTGCTGAGGAAACATTTAAATGACTGACTGACTTGCTGGGCTGTCCAGAGTACTGCTGATTTCAGCTATTGCTGTAATACAGCTGAAAAGTGAAAAAGGCACCTTAACCATAGCAAAAGCCTTATGCTCTGGGATGAAGTGGAATTTAGATAACCAGAGATGACAAAAATGATTTTTTTGAAATGCTGAGGCCTTAGTATCCAAGGCCATTGCTGAACTGGCTAGCTTGCGCATGTACACAACTGGAAATTCTTCTATCTGCTCTTTTCTGCTAAACATCACTACCTCTACCTCACTGCAGCTCAGGTTCATCCAGGTATCTTTTGCATGTCATCAGATATCTTTGAAACACTGGACTCTTTGGACTGCACTGATGTGAACAAAGAAGTAGACTGTTTCTAGACAGAAACCTGTCTAGTAGAAGAGGTTCTAAGAATCTGTCTAGTAGACAGGTTGACTCCATTTTGTTAGGCTACTTAAAAAATGCCAACACTGAATTTGCCATCACGTAGACATTGAAAAAGACCAATGTAAGGCTGATTTTTAAGGGATTCCACAACTAAATCCAGAATAAGATGTGAGCAGTTGTGACCAAATTTGTTTGCACTCTATACCGTCTGAAACCCTGTGTCCCATATAACAGTATCATTCACCTACGGCTTCACTTCCACAGCCCATCCTAAAAATAACATTGTGCCAGGCCTAGGATATTTGCTTCAGTAGCTTTAGAAGTATTAGATTCTTTCTAAGCTTACTCGAAAATCAATTTCAAACAAGGCAGTAATGAATTTGTAGTGCATCCTCAGTCCAACCTTTGGGGCAGAGTTCTTCTTAATGCCTGTTTTTTCTCATTGTTACTTGAATTCCTACCCCTAATTCTCATCTGGGATGAGCAATATGAACAGTGCAACAGGGTTTAGAAAACTGAGAGAATCTGTGCAATGAGGAGACAAAAGTGATTTGATGACCAGAGCATTGATCATACTACTTACTTCTGGCTGGCATAAGCAAAGGCCAATATACAACGATGACAGCTCAATAAGACTTCAGCTTCTCATTCTGTTCCCTTGTCCTGAAACGGCTTTGGAATTCTGTTTGAGTCCATTCTTTTTTGAGGTTGAATCAGGATAATTGGTCTGGTCTGTCTTCTTGCCAGAGAGCTGGATGGTCTCTCTCTGATCATCATCTTATTAAGGTGATAACCTGTCAAAAATATGAATGTCTTATGAGCAGCTCAGCTTGACAGACAGTGCCTTCTGGCCTATTGTGTGGGTTGCATGAAAGTGCAAGAGAGATAAACGAGGAAATGATTTTGATGCTTTTCTATACAGGAGCAATTATTTTGCTCCTAGTCAGATATCTGTAAGCACTGTTCTGAATCCTTTCCTTTCTAGTAGTCTACAAATAACTAAAGAACTGCTGTTTTAAAGTTTGCTTCTTGTATAAGACCAAGTGGATTTCAATGACCTTATCTCACATCAGACAGACCAAATTGAGGTACAGACGGAAGAAAGGTTCCACAACCTTTTCTCTTTATATTGTTGATGATGAACATCAACTCCCAAGGTGTTTCTTTACATTCCCTGCTCCCGATTCATTCTATGACTACTTAGCATCTCAGATTGAGCTACTTCAGTCAGATTCCTTTATTTTGAGGCATGACCCCCTATCCTGAGTGCAGTGCAGCTGTTGGCAGAGGAAGCAGGGACACTTACCTCACAGAACAGGAGGAGGACCAGGACTGTGTGTGTCCTAAAATGAGGTAGAACTTTGGACACAATAAAAGGCTGGGAAGCCTGGGAGTCACAGCAATGGACCAGACAAAAACAATGCTCCAGAAGCTGAAAAAGAAAAAAATGGCCTATGAAATTAGACATTCTCTCCCGTAAAATAAGCTCTCTAGGTTGTCATTGTATCCCTTCTCTTCTTACTTGCTTTGCTAAGGGCGTAGAAACGAGGCAGAAAGGCTAAATCACAGTTGTCAAGCATACTGCTCACTAACAGATAGTAGGGAGGCCCAAAGAGTAGCTGAGCCATCCAGTGCCCAATAAAGCAGCCTTAACCCTAAAACAAAACAAAACACTTGGTTTTCAAGTCTGCAAGCATGACAAATAAACCAAGGCTCCTTCACTGCTGTATCAGAAGCCCTACAAATAGGGTGGACCACAAAAAAATACATGTCACCAAGTGCCATGGAGGAGAGGAAGGTGCTAGTGGCAGTGAGACAAAGGCAGTGGGAGACTGAGAGCCTCAGGACCAAACAAACACAGGTTTTAAAGCTTTAAATTAATTAACATAATCTTTCCTTAAAAGTCTATACTGAGCAATTGCAGAAGAAACAATCGAGAGACTGTGAAATAATAATGGCAAAAATATTGAAAAGCACCTATTATGAATTAAAAGCAGTGGCTGTTTCTACAAGGATTCTACAGTAACTGAGTTTCTAAAGGAACAGAAAACTTCACATGCAGGCAAACTGGAAGGGAGTCCTTTCACAAAAATACCTTTAATTGGCCATCATTTCCCATGCTCTTGTTTTCCCTGACTAACGATATTTGTGTCCCTGTTAACTCTGCCTCCCACACAGCCCAGTCTTTCTTTTGCCTGCTCCTACAATAAAATAATAACGCTGTGCTCCTCAACTATCCTATTACCATAGAAATCATATCAACGTCAAAAACTTACCACTCTGATTCCTTGACAGGGTTGATTAGGAACAGATGAGCTTGAGAAGAGCTGAACCCTTGATTAAACACAAATAGCTCTTATAATGAACAAATATGGGAAGAAAATATGTTTAAGGCCACGTAAAGAATGAGGGCCTTCATGTTTTAGATGAGAGATTTTCATAGATTTTTAGAATTGTTTGCATTTGTTTTTGAAGTTCCTTGCTTTAGTTTTAAATCCCATGAATACATGTAATTGGTGACCATATGTGGTCCAGAATATGCCGAAAAATCCTTGTCAGCACAATTTGTAAGTCATTAGTTTCACCTTCCATTTCTTTCACAATAAGTTCAAGGTACATGTTATTTAGGGACTTCTTTGCACTAAGCTCTGGCTAAACCCTTAATGAAGCCACCTCCAAAAAAGTCCTCTGCACCTTGCCCAGGTCCTCCTGAAACAGTAAAGCACCTTTCCCTGCTCCCAGCAGGGCCTGGGCTCTGTAGGACAGTGAAACACTCATCTTCCACAGCCTCAACATCCTAATGAAGACAAACCTAACTACTTTAATCCATCTTCTGAATCAAGACATTTAACGAGCTACCCTGACATTAAAGATAGAAAAGCCTCATTCCAGCCACTCCACTCAGTAAAAGCACCATCCCAGAAGGAGAAAAGCAATATAAACTGAATTTTTTTTAAGTGTCTCAATACAGCTCAGGGGCAGATATTTTGTTTTAATTCCTTGCTCTAAGCATCACCAGTAAATGCGTAGTTCATACTTAAGTGGAAAATTGACACCTTGGGTTTCCAATCATCCCCCTTTTTTTATTTATTGGGATGAAGGTGCAGTAGGGGGTGCATCCCCAACTTGCAGCCACCTCTCTTCTCAAGCCTGCTGCAGTGTTTCTTCTACTTCAGACTGTTTAGTCAATGCCATTAATCAAAATCCTATAGCAGAAAATGCATGCATAAGTCCTACACATTTATTGCCATGGCAACAATTCAGGCTCTTGTTCATATGTCAAACTACATCAGTGGAGATAAATTCTATTGTTTTCACCCTGACAGTTCTCTCTGTGTTGGACTTAATCCATGGAAAAATATAGCTTTGCCTCTTATTAAAATAAAACACAGACCACCCAACTCTTCAAATTCTCATTCTTTATGAAGTATCAACTGAGCAATCTGAATAGTTATAAAATTATAGTTTAATATTTAGGGTTATAATAGTAATTAAACTATAAAAAAGGGCTGTGTCCTCATGATATTGTTTTAATACCTGGAATTGGTTAGGAATGTAACTCTTCATGAAAAGATGAGCTCATTGCTGTGAAGCCAAATAGCTGTGATACCAGAGCACAGCATTCTTGAATTAGGCTGCAGTATTTTAAAATAAATGCCTTTAAGCTTTGAGTGAAGTTGATGTGATTCATTTTCCCACTTAGCTGTAGATCCTGTATTTTTCGTAACACAAAAACCAATGATTAATGCATAAAATAACTTACCCAGAGAAAAATTTTATATTTCATTTAGCCCATGAGAAAATACTGCTCCTATATGGGTCATTCACAAATATGAATGAAAGATAAGCGCCATTCTTCATGCATAAGCCTCTCTCTATTTATTTGTATATACTGTATTATGAATAAGTCTTAATGCCTGACATAATTTTACATGATTTTACTGCTCACTAAACCACAATTCTGATTCCTTGCCTCTCTGCAGACACACATTATCTCTCCCATTATCACAGACGACCAAAAAAACAGCCTCTCGTTAATAAAATACTTTTAATGCTCCAGAGTCTATTATTTCATGCATACGACACCTCCTCGAAAGGCACAAGCCTCCTCACACCACTAAAGACATGTCCTTTCCAATCTGACCCCCTTCTCACTTCCTCATGCAGATTTAAGCCCCTGCTTTTGCAGCATGCTTCATATTGACAAAGCCTATTACCATGATATACTATACCGGAGTTCATTTCAACTAATATCCAGGGCTACATCTGTTACTGTCAGCACCTAATCTAAGTTCCTGTGTCAATGAGGATGAAGACAACCATTATATTTACTTATTGTCACGCCGTGTTATGCTGGTATCAGGAACTGATTCATATACACACAGTGTGTGACTTGCATCAAATACATATATATATTTTTTTTAAACCAGGGGCTTTGTGCAATTTGTAAATATCCTGTGAACCTCATTCATATTAATGAGGCAGCATTTGCACTTTGCTGGCATTTTTATGCAAATGGCAGTAACTCTTTGTGCACCATGCCTCTGTACATGACACAGGCCACGTCCTCCAAAAGCAAGACTGATTTCCCAAGACGAGTACAAAAATACATAAATACATAAAATGCATTTTTAAGGTCACCTAAAAAAGATAACCTAGGATTTAGAGGAGGATTGGAATAATTTTTCCATTTTTTTTTTAATCTTGACATGCTTTAAGAAAAAAATAGAGTATTTGTCAGTTTCCATGCAACAGAGCAAAATTTCCCTTATAAAACCCAACAAAGTGTTTCACATTTTCTTCCCCCTGCCCCTGTGAAGAATGTAATGTTTCTTTTTGCCTCTAAAACTAAATGTACCCATGTTGTGATAAAACAAATACATTGTTAAAATAATACTAATTAGAGCAAAGCAGAGACAGCTTTTTTTCCCCCCTCGCACACAAATTACACATTAAAATAAAATTTGAGTTCCCAGCTTACGGCTGCCCTTTGGTGACGCACATCTTGGCTAGGTAGGTGACCCATTTCTTCACTGTGTATCAAACCCAGACCTGGACAGGAGCTACAAGTTACATCAAAACTAGGGATTCAAAACATTTTAAGGCTTTCTGCACCAGGAGTCCTCCAACACAGGTCCACAAGGGGTTGGCCATTGCAGTCATACTCTTTGCCTTCGAAGGCCTGGGGTATCTGCTATCATACAAGTGTTTTAGCCCATAAATCTGTCGGAGGTTTTTGCAGGAGGGTTGCAGAGAGTCATCCGAGTCGCACAAGGCTGCAGTTCATGAAGCCTCCTTGCGGCAGATGGCTTCCTGATGAGTTCACTGCTGCTTGTGAATCTCATCAGGAGGCACCCAACTACCAGACCAGCATCGGACAGATCAGTATTTCTCAGTCGTTTAAAACCTATTAAGGCCTAAACCTTTTGAAAAGAATCCTTGGACCAGGATGGCCAAGACATAAGAATAGCTTTTAAATATTGATTTATCATTAGTGCAGTCCTTAAATCTCCTAACCCTTTCAGTACACCAAAAATACATCGGACCATTGTTCTCCCCATGTAAGCAGTGAGCAATGCTCGATTCAGGCAGAGCTGTTCTGTGTCACATAAATCAGAGGGGGAATGCAAAAAAGATGCGCCACATTTATTAGATGGTTTAACCTCTCATTCAAGATACCTTTAGGAATGCTGTCAGGTTCTGGACTTCTGGTAAAATCTGTTTTTTTGCATGTGTGGCTCCTTCTGCTTATTGCTAAAGATTCACCAACGAGAAGACATACAAGATGATGGCACTCTAGGTATAGCATTTTAGCAAAATTGGCATTGGTATAGCATTTTAGCAAAAACTGGCAAAATTGAGTTGTCATTTTAAACACAGGAAGATTCTATAATAGATTATTTTTAAAAAAGCAGTGAAAACAATCTGTATATTCCATGTCACGGACAAAGTTTCAACTAAAAGTAGAATAAGGTGAATCTGATTAGTCTCCTTAAATGATAAATGAAGGATGAAGTTTCTAAGTTCATCGCATAATACTTCACATTATTAATCAGAATTTTGTCTGAGGATTGTTGCTCTGCTTATAACATATTTAATGTAAATTTAATGTAAAAGATCCATGATGAAGGCAATCAAAGCTCTATTAAAATCCTTTGCAAAGTTCAGCCAATGCATTAGTAGCTTTAGGCTAGTACCCTAACAATAATTTGGATCTTAATCTATTATTTCACGTGATATTTAATGTGTTTATGTAATTTTTTTTCCTTTTTTTTTCCTTTCTCTTTGAGAGAAGGCAAGAAAAAAACAAACAGGGCAGAGTGCATGGCTGTCATTAACTAGAACACATTTTTGGGACATGTGTAATCACAACTTTTCCAAGGAAATATTTTATATTATGCTCCAGTCAACAACCTGTGTCTCATCCTGTAAATGAAAAAATACATGACAATCAGAAGTGATAAATACCTGCAGCTGTTCACACATACTGTTCCAATTTGAAAGGTTCCCACCCTCGTAGATGGTCCAGAATAATAATTCCCATAATCATTCCTAACTCTGGTTCAGTCAAAAGGAGTTAGACTAACACTTCTCTGAAACTTCGTTAGCTCCAAATGAAGTTTGAGAACAATTTGAGGATTAATTGCTCTAGGAGTAGTGACAAGGGAGCAGCCTCCAGGAAAGAGGACACAAGCATAGCTGGAACAGCACAGAGGACCACAGCACAATCATGACTAGCAAGAGATGCATTCTCTTTCTCCAATTTTTCTAAATTCATCTGCCAAAATACATGAATTCTAAAAGAGTGATCCAAGATACTCAAGTATTCTTTATCTCAGACTCACTTATTTTATTTTCTTAATATGATAAATTACTGTAAGATTAAAAAATTATAAATTAAAATCACTCAGATTCAGACAGAAGGCTACAAGTTCTCTAAAATTCCGGGGTTTGAGGTCACGCCATTTCTTGTGATATTACCATCAGAAACAATACAATACTCTTAAATGCTAAAGTCACTAATTCCATAGGAGAAACCAAGGAGAACTTCTGAGAAAAAAATTTTGTTTAAGTATTTTGTGAATTAAATATTTGAGAAATCAAAAACAAAAGTACATGTCAAGTGTACTGCTTTTGTTTCCTTCATTTTAAACTACTGAATATTTAGGGTGTTTTATTTATCTTCCTTCTGTCTGCTTAGGAATCTACATGCCTTTTGCCTCAAGGAACAAACCAGACATCTGAAAAATGTATAATAATATTATGCTGGAATTTTGAACATATCTGAGAAAAGAAATCATCACTGTTATTCAGTCACAAACGACATGATGGTACAGGATTTTGTCTTATAGCGTAGAGCTGTAGAATATCATAAAACATGTTCCAAGGGATGATGCATTTAAAGGTGGTTTTTTTTTTTTTTTATCCAAGCATCATCAAGTAGACAGTCTTTGATTGGAAGTCTGTATAGCTCCATAACACACTTCTCAAATAACTCTCCCCCTACAGGTGCAATTGGAATAGATATGGCTACAACCCTGTCCTAAACTTAATTTTAGCTTCATACACCTACAATAAAGGAAATAGAAATGTTTCTATCTTCAGCTAACCACAATCCTTTCTGTATTACTCCAATCTGTAAGTAGACAAGAGATAACAAGACAAGCAAATATGTTCATCTTCTATTAACACTTAAAACACTTAATTCACATCAAAAGCAGTCAATTGGGTCAAAAAGCCTCCAGAAGCATCTTTGGGATGGAACAGTTACCTTGACAATCTTGTTTTCAAGGCTTTTAAATTAGCATAACCATGGATCTACCTAAGGTCGTCCTTCATCCACTTCTCTTTCAGACTCCCCCATGATCTTTGCTGGCTGGAGCAATAGGCGAGGACTCCCCCTTACACTCATGCTGTGCTCCACACAACTACAGCACTTCTGCTGCACTCAGAATCATCTCAAGTATCTGTAACAGCCAGCAGTATTTCACCATTAGGAATATGTTAAGTTCTCCTTTTAAAGAGTTCATAGGTTTTCTAATGGCATTTATCACTTGGAATTCAAATTGCACAACATTCTAAGTGCTTTGCATTGTACCCAGTTAACCACATAACAAATCTGTTGAAAAAATATCACCAATAATTGACCTTTAAAATAAATACAAGCATAAAATCTAATTCTGAACAATGTCCAAAAAGCTGGAAGGAAAAGAAATATTCCAAAACTAAGTAACAGTTCTTCATAGGAGAGAATTAGTAAGGGTATAACATAGCTAAGTCAAGGAAGATATGCTTGATTTATTATATTGAGTCCATTAAAAGCATTCCATTACAATTTTAAAACCATATAGTCATATAATACACACATTCTTTTCCATCATTGTAAGATATTCCTGACAGCATATCATTTTTAATGGTACCATTATAAACAGGATTCATAATGGCTCTGTTTAAGATGTAGCAGAACTGGAAGTCAGCAATATACAGACTTGTATTCAACTTAATCAGAAAACAAAGAGCACTGAAGAAAAGATGAGTGCACAATTAATATATGAATAATTATTTTGTGTAAAATGAAACGCATTTTAAATAGCGTGTCAAATAGGCATTAAAAAGGAAAAACAAAGCTGTAATATATTTGATGTACGTTACTTACAAGTACAACATGAACTCGTAGTGTTGATATATGATCTAAATAGAAATGGAAAGATTAAGCCTAAGGCTAATTGAAGTGATAATGCTGCTTTCTAATTGCAGCAAACTGTTACATGCTGAAAACACATCTCAGATTGACTCCATGTGCCTCAAAACACAGCTTCAACATAACCACTGCTGTTGTTTGTGATCCTTTCTAGTGAAGGGGTGGGTGAAGAATGATTTTTCATGACTTTTGTTCCTTCAGGTGCATTGAGATAATAAGTCTTGAACTGTCAGCTTCATAATAAAAAACCCTGAAACCTAAATGATCTCAGGAGCATTAAAGTTTACCTTTAGTTAAGTTAAACTAAACAGTTTAAGGAGTCACAGTTACAAAACAAATCCTCTACCAGATATGCAATAAGATAAAGATTTTTAAGAAAGAATGAAATGAGAACATTCTCATGGCAGTACAGCCCTCACTAAGAGCAGTCACAAGAGAACAGAGTTGTTAGGCACTTATGTATGCATGTATGTACACATATACATATGCACATAGCACTATTTCTATAGAACCTCTAGTGCTTGGGAGGAAGGAGAAGTAGAGTCATTAAAGGAGGTGTACACAATCCATGTCCTTCACTATATCATTTGTGGCAGTGCTGCAGGGAAAAGGAGGTGCCAAACAAGAGCACTAAGCCATTTCGATCAAGAAAACAGTTACATACCTCTGCATGTAGAGATAGTTGGCCTGCTACCATACTGATGCAATCTATTCTACCTTGCATATATCTACAGGTATTATCAGCTGTAAATATTCCTATGGCCTATTCTTACACAACACAAAGAAATTAGAATAAATAGACTCATCTCTTTAAAGAGCAGCACTTGAATTGGTACAGCTTGTATTGCTCTGATTTTCCTAAAATAAAGATATCTGAGTGCTCAAGTTGCATCATTACAGTTCTTAAATGGAGGCATGTGAGCAGCACTTGAACAGCACCATTAAGACTGGTACTTTTTTTTTCCTCCTTTTCTACTATTAAAAAATTACCTATGTAATTAGAAAGTATCTTTTCCCCTAATGGGCTATTTACATAAGCAAAACAAAAAAACAAACATGTCAAACTTGAGACTAATGATGTTGGTAGTAAGTACTTGAAGAGAAGTTCTGATACAAAAGATCTTATAAAACTATAGTCAGCTGTAGTTCCATAAGGTTTGCTTGCTGTTTACACCTACTTCCCCCCAAGCAGCTTCTCCACATTGCTGTGTCACTTTGGAGCCTAAACTTTTCCTCTTGGCATGTGTGGGGATCTCCATATACTCACAAGAAAATCCCACTTTGGTAGTCTAGCTCTATCTATGTCAGTAGTCCAGCTCCTGTGAGTATCCCTGGAATGCTGCAGCGGCCAGAGCTGATAGATAATGTACACGCTCACACACAAGTGAAAGGAGTAGATTATATATTGAACCTGCAACAGTCACATATTAGAAGTGATGGGTGTTTGACAAAGTAGGTTGAGAGCCTCTAATGATGGTGCAGATGCAAGAGCTGAAGCAGTGGGAGGCCAGTTCAGGATGACACATGCAGTCCTGATCTATGACACTGGCTGATATAGAGCTGCCTGAAGAGCAACTTCTTGAAACCACATTTTCCATAGGACATTGCTAACTGCCTGCTCCTCAGATTCCAAGACCCACTTGCAGCATGAGCTTAGCTCTCTGAGCCAGGTCTGTATGAACAAGGCTCTCAACACTTCAAAAGCCACATCAAGTATGGTGAAAAATCAGGCCATGCGGAGCACTAGCTTTAATAGCTCTCAGATGTATAAATTGTTACAATCATCTCTGAGCTTCTCAGATCCTTAGCTGTAAAATGGAGATATCATCCGGGGCTGTAGTGAAGAAAAATGTAATAGTATTTATAAAAGTTTTCATATTATTGTGATAATTTCTACAGAAAAGACAATGAGAACTATAATTCTGTCAGATTTACATGAAATAAATTTTGTTATTATTATAAATTGTTAGCCAGATTTAAATAAGGCATAAGAAGCATAAGTAAAGACTACACCATAATATTTATGCACATCCTTAATTTGGATATTCTGCAACTTTTGTAAGCTTGACTTTTTAACATGAATAATATGGTTCAGGTATATATCTATTATGTGTGTAATCTATAAAAGAATAACCTTCATTCATAGTGTCCTTGTAGGAGAACAGTAGCGTTTACTATAGATTTTATTATAAATGCCTTAATGAAATTCTAATCAATAATACTTCAGAGAATGCTAAAGGAATTGAATACATTCATAGGTAAAAGGAGAAGTTATTATCTCAGTTCAGTAACTATGAAATAGAAAGATGAAAAAGCCTGTTTTTCATATTAAAACTGAGCACAGCTGTACAGTTATATAATAAAGTATTGCTTGTATCCATGGCAATAGGGAGTAATTGATGCACCACAGTTATTTTTATAAACCCAAACAAAAAATTGAACTGGAAATTTCTTTCCCAGTTTTTTTGGCATTGAATGTTTTTTATCTGCACATAATACACAAATTTATAGTCTGAATACACTCACTGATCTGACTTGTTGAATAAAACATGTGGTTTTTTGCTGCATATTAAAGATGAGGAACCTATATCCAACCACCAAGTCTTTCATGAAAGATTTTATGAACAAATAACCTATGGAGCAAGACATGGCATCCCTTAAATACAGGCTATGTTGAATTTGGAAAATATACACAGGCATTTATATATTTTATGATTAAACCTTTAAAAAGCGAGTTACAGTAGTAAATTTAGGATCATTTTAGTGAAAATAAATTGATAATTATAACGTGAAGAAAAGTTAATGGAAAATATTATTGTATTCTGACTTTCTGTGATACTGCCTTTACTTTTAGTTTAGGCCTACTTGAGCAAGATTATGTTATAGACTGTAATAATTAAAGATATATCCATACTTGCCAAACAGCTCCATTTACTTCTTGAACTGATACCAGGAAAGGATATTGCTAACAGCCTTTTTAAAGCTAAATTTTCACCTATTAGAGAAAAAATGTTTTTTCTAATTATTCTATTAAAAATAATCCTGGCTATAACAGAACAAAAATAAACCAACTTTCCTCTCTTTTTCCAAATGTAGATCCATCTACTCATACAGTGTTTGTATTCCAAATATTTTCTTTACTTCTAAACAGCTGCAAAGACCATGATGTTTTTCTACAAAGACAAGTACTCAAACGCAATCATGTTGAACCTCCACCTTGCACGTTCACTTGCAGCACAATTTTCCAGGGGCAGTCAGATGACCACAGTGATAACAGGGCTTGTACCTAACTGCTTCACATTCCAGATGATGCATATTTACTCTTTCTCTAAACTACCTTCTCATGATAACTAAGTAAAGAGTATCTCCACAGGCAAAGACAGGTAGGATGCAATGTTTTTTATTTTTAAGGCCTTACACAACTTAAAATATTCCCCAAATATGGATTTAAATAGGGAATATTTAAACACACATTTGACACTCTATTTCCTTACTTTAGATAGCATAGCACCACCCCCTTTTCTCTTTCCTATTCTCCAAGACCCATATGAATATCATCTCAGACACATGAATGCAAGTCATTTGTTTATTCACAGATTAAAAATAGGTAGTCTCCTAGAAATGACAATTGCTACTGGTGAGCAGAGCTTCTGCTGCTTTGGAAACTCTGCATCACCTTTTGCCTGAGCAATAATCCTCTTAAAACATTTTTAAGGAGACCAGCCAGAAAGCCTTGAAAACCTGGAGCGGGTGAGGATATATACAAGATACACGTGCCCATAGACAGACTTGGTTTGCTCTGTCCTGGAATTTATAGCTTATTTTGCAAATCGCTTGGCCTGGGTCCTTAACATAGCACAGCATCAGGTACTGACTACAGTGCACACATACACAGGCACGCTTTTACATACTATAAATCAATTTTAGTTTTTACTTCCACTCATGATTCAAAAATCACAGCCACTTTGAATACAATTCACGTTTTGCTTAACTAATAACTACTCTTTTGCATGTTTCTATTTAACAAAAGCAACTAAAAGTTAGTTCTCCTCCATGATTTTCTTTTTGGGGTATTTCCCCTCCCCTCCACTAGTATATCACAACGCCTTTTTGTCTAGGGATACTGAACAGGGGATTGAAATGCGTTAACAAAAGGAAGGTTATGGACTGTGAGTCAGCAAGAACAAAAGAACCAAACACATAATGTAAAAGCTAATAATATTTAGATAGGAAGCCCAGAATTTAGCATTTCCATTATACTCTTCAGTTAGCATGAAAGTTTAATCTTTCACTAATCATTTAAAATGTAAAATAAACAGAGCTCTCAGCATATCATAGTCTATCCTCAGATCCCCAAGAGAGGGAAAGCCACAAAAGAAACCTAACAATATGATGCTATATATTCTGAGATATTGCCATTCAATCTGATTTGCCACATGCCCATACATTTTAATGCTGACTTCATTATGAAATCTCTTCTTGATTAATCATTGGTGAACAATGACTAAATTGCACGCCAGCACCAGCTTCAACTGGGGCATTGTTAACAGCAACATTCATCTGCAAAGCCTACCAGATGGGCTGAGGAGAGGTCAGGATGGTACTGCCACAGCAACAATGGACAAAGCTCATAAACCAGGGACTAAAATAGTTGAACTAAGACTAGTTTCAGAGAACGTGCTATGGCACTTTTTTTGTTTTGTTAACCCAGGTTAAAGAAATGCATTATAAAAATATGTAAAACTTTTATAACCATCACATACAGTCCACAAAAAGAGTAAAAGGCATAAAATCTATTGAAACCTCTGAAAGAAGTATAGACAGTGATAAACAATTCTGTACATTAAAAGCTATTAGCAAACAATTAGATTTTCTATAAATATACAGTGCTGCTCAGCATCTGAACCAGATCACAATTGTATGAACTCCCGGGTTTAGTAGAACTTGGAACATAACTTCCTTCAAGCTCTCCAGTTCCTTCTGCAGTATGTGTTAGCTTATTGCTTTCATGTTAAAGACTTCCATTGACAGCCTCTAGCAGATGCTTTTTGACCACTACCTACATAACCCCCACTGCTGAACAAACAGAAAAGGCTATACTATCTTTATGCTATTTTTTCCCCCTGTAATTTTCAATTATGCAAGCTATCTTTAAACATGGAAAGCTAACGGACACTTCCAAAATAAAAAAATCCTACCAAGGAGCTAAAACACAAAATTCTCCTCAAGCCTTGCACAATTGCCATTTTGTCATCAGAAGTGCCTCACCTGCTACCCTAGAATATGCCCAGGGCACCTAAAATCAACAGACATTGCTTGGTTTCAATCCTATTTCACAGTTTAGTTGGTCAGGCCCCTCTGGGATGGCTTTTAAGAGGCCTTTTGGACTCTTAATTTGACAGGCAAATTCCAAAACCATCTAGAGTGTATCTTCCCATACCCAGGTTCAGCATAGCATATGGACTCATTCAAACAGGGGAGTAATGAAAAGGAGGAAAAAAAAATCTATACCAGATACATGGAAGCGGTCACAAAGCATCTTCAACCCTCCTTCGGTCACCGAGCAGGCAGAAACTGTCCATTGATGTTTGCTCAATCACGACATTATCCAATTTTTACAAGGAGTATCTACAATTATCATGCTTTGCCATACTACAAATACTAATGCTACAGAGTCTCTGTATCTCCATTTTAACTTATATGCCCTCAAGTATCTGATCAATACTACTCATTTATTGATACTGATCTCATGTCACTGAGCGCAGTTAAAACAGATTGCCTGATGCCGACCATTTTCAACAATGAAATTTTGCTCTGCTGTAGTATGATATTCTTCATGACATTGGACAAATTTCATTATTAGCAACATATTTTAGCAGATGATTATTTTGAAGTGATTCAAGGAAATGTCAGAATGTAACAAAATATTTGATCTTCTAAGAGGAGGGAAAGAAAATTATCAAAAAACTAATTTGGGGCTTTCAAAGACCACCACCCTCTCTTCTTACCACTATAAGGATATTCAACACTTCTAAATTCCTCTTTGTTCTGCAATAGCCTTTCCTCACATCAAATCCTGCTTCACAGAATCAATATGTAAATACTAGCAAGTGTATTAGACAACCAGGTCACAGTCAGGAGGGAACTTTAATGATACCATAAAGACACCTACCTAAAATTTTGTAATTTAATTCCATATATATGCATTTCTAACACAAATATTTATGGGTCCTTTAAACTAATCTAGAAAAGTATAGTTGATTTTTTCCTCTTGTTTGCTCAGCTGTCTCTAAGCTAAGAGCAGCACGTGCTATAAAAAAGATTGCCTTTTTTTAATAAGATTGATGTTCCCTCTTAGAGTCACAGTCCTCAGACTGGAACAATCAAAATCTTAGAAGGGAAAGTCATATCTATACAAACTCTATATCCAAGTGACATTTGAATTTTGCATAGAAGAGTGTTCAATAATTTATAAAAAATGGAAAGTGACTTTTAAGTCCTATTTTGTATTAGGAAGGAAGACAGTAGTTGTGGCAGGTTATTATCGTATAGAATGCTGAAAAAACAAAGTTAATACAAACATTGTACCCTAGTGCTGAACATAAAATAGCCTCTCTGCACCCTGTGCTTGAGATGATATTCTTGTGATAACATTGCTAGGTGAATATACCACAATTCAACTACTCATGCAAAGAAATCACCTATGCCTGCACACACATATATAACACTATATACATATTTACACACTTACAAATACATTTTAGATAGAGTAAATCTACATAGATATAATAAATCTACATAGATACAATAAATATCTTGAAAAATACGCTTGATTTTCTTTAGCAAAATATCCTTGTTATATTAAAATTTTCCTGATTTTATTAAGATATATTTATCTTGGTGCACACACCAAGATATTTGATGATTTAGTTATATATTACAAATCATTTAGCAGGTTTGGATTGTTTGCTGCTTTCCATGGGCATTGCTCCTGCATGCTTTAGGCCTACAGCACTATCAGTGATTAACATAACTTCAACAAGCCAAGTACCTCATTCTTTCACATCTTTCCTGCCTTTGAAGCCTGATGTGCTGCACAGTTCCCTGGACTACAACATCTCCCAGGGCACCACAGCATTTTCCAGTCTCAAAAAGTTCCCTTGCAACTGAAAGCGTTTCCTAACATATCACAACTGAGAATTATTCCAGTAATTCTCCTTCCTGCTTTCTTGCTCCCTCTGTCTACTGCCAAGGGAATGGTACTGCTTTGCACAACCACTTTCTTCCCACAAAGACATACAGCAAAAAGTTTGATTGAGCCAACTACAAAATAAGCAATAGAGTGCAATTACTGAAAAGGTGCTATCTAGTCATCTAAAACACTTTTTTTTTTTTTTTTATTGCCATTGTCTCGGTTTGATTTAAAGCCCAGAAAGTCTAATGGGAGACTATCTTGATATTACCCAGGCTTTTGGTGGTCCTTTCAATATTATACAGTATTATATTTTCAAAACTACTTCAGAATTCTCCCACAGCGTTTCTAACTAGAAACAAGTTCTAGATGCCGCAACTAAAGAAAATCCCTGTATTTAACTCTGAAAAGATTTGGTTAAAGTATGACCTTAGGGACAGATGTCTACTTTGGTTCTCAAATACAAATATATGTGTGATTCACATCTACCATTAGTCCACAGTAATGTAGCATCTTACCTATGTGCCTGTCCTTAGCTGGAAAGAATGGCCCACATATAAATCTTGTTCTAGATATCCTAATGGATAACAAATATAGACTGGTTTCACACTACCCAGTGCCATTACAACCCTCTCACAATTTCATCCAGAAAACAGCAAACTTCACCCTTAGAGAGACTCATAAATAGTTCAGTACTGTCTATCAGCAGAGGATAAAAAAGAAAAATAACTAATAATAATAGATAATGAACAACTGGACAGAGCTGTAGCACTCAAACACAGTCAAGTTATTGCCTAGGCTATTTTGCTATTGCCTAGGATTTTGCCTAGGATTTTGTAGTAATGTCATTTAATTTTCTAGCTTCATGGCAATTAAATCAAAAGCATTTTACTTTTTTCAGATGTGTATCATTGCTTTAAAATAAATTCTATTCTCAAATCCAGGGGATGAAGGAGCAAAAAAGTTGTTCAAGGTCACAGATAATCATGTTTAATAGTGTATTTACCATTTCTTGCCACTCTAACCCCTGGAAGCCAGATGATGCTATATTTTGCTGCTACCCCAAGAATGCAGTACAACACAGCCTTCCTTTTGTCACTATAAATAGGGAAAGCTCAACTTCTTGATTCTGGATACAAATTGGAATTTGCACAGTTTAGGTTAAATTGACTTTGGCTTCATCTCACAACATCTGAAAACGTATTGCAGTTCTCCGATGCTTTTAGGACATAATTAGATAAATTCATAGATTAAGCTGCTCCTGGCAGTACTTGCTCTTCTGTGAATAGTGAACCAATTCCACAGCACATTCAAATACAAACTGTAGTTGTAATACCAAGTTGGCAAAGCCTCTTTGCTGTCAATTGTTGTGTGCCATATGGACCTACTTAAGCCTCTTCCTCTTTTGGCTCCTCAGGAGAAGGCACCATTGTGGCCAGTCATGAGGTCAGTTTGGAAACCAAATGGCCCAGGTGCAAAAACTTCAGCCGGGACATCTGGATCCACGACTGCTCTTTGGGCTAGATTTAACTCTACCCATATTTAGACATGGTAGCTGCCTTCTTATGTAATGCTGCCATTTTGCACCAAATAGAAAGCAGAGACTGTCTTAATTCGTATCTTATTCACAAAACAAGGCCAGCATATTGTCCTTTTTTTTCCCTATCCTCTTCTACTACTTTACTTCGAATAGAAATTCTTTCTTAGACCGTTTCTTATATTGGAAAGCACCCATTCAGGTGAGAGTTATAAGTTACTCGCAAATACAAGTATACTCAAAGTGTATAAAAGTTGGATGCCCTGCCACCAAAAAGTAGGGGCATCCAGAGGGAAAATTGAAAATATAAAATTATAGTGATATTGATATTGTTACAGCCTCAGAGTTGGTAAAATGCAAATGCTTTGTGCTTTGATATATAGTTCTAAAAAATTTGATAAATGTATATGAATCAAAGTTATTTTGTGCTCAGCAATATCACAGTTAACAAATAAGGAAATAACCTGTAAATCTCTCCTAAAAATACCCAGAGAAAACTGTCTGTACTTTTACATATCGAAACAAAAGCTATTGCTTTATTCTTAATAAAGCCTAATATAACAAGCTTAAAGGAAATCTCTTAACAGAAGACTCTACATCAGCATAAAATATTTAGGATTGAGATAAGTCAGCCTTGAAAAATAATCTTTTGACCTTCCGGGGTTTCAATTAGCTACTTCCATTTAAAGGTATCTGACTTACCTGCTCAGTGAACATAGGGAGTGCTAATATTTTAGAGCACTTGAAATAATAACCAGCATAAATATTAAGAGAATGACTTGAAATCTTCTGTAAGATATCACAACTTCTCAGAATATTTCATTTTGATATTTGTTATGCAATGTACTAATTTAAATTCAATTCTGTAATTTTAGCCTTCTGTAAAGGAACTAAAAGCATTCTTCCAGTTTACTAACTCTGTGATGATGTTTGTGAACAAACATTTCTTAGTCAAAACAGAAGATGGCAAATATTCTTACATTAATAATATTCCTATTATTTTTTGACATAAGTTTTTAATTAATTGAGCTCTTTGATATAAGCTATAGAAGATCAACTACGTAAACAAGGGATGTCATCTTCCTCACAGATCAGGCATAATGTAACTATTTCCATCATATCTTTACAAGACATCAGATATATTAATATTTATGGAGTGTACACTGAGGAATACTGCTAGAATTAATAAATAATCAAGCTAATATTTTTGGTAAAAATAAATCATCAGATATCTCATTATAAACTGGATGTCTTCAGCTTTAGATAATTTAGTACAGTAATAAATAACTGAATAGCACAGAGGTGATGGAATTATATTCCATTATTTAAAATATCTTACTATTCATACAAGAATTCCTTCTTTTGTGTTAAAAAACACAGAAATAAGCTGAACTGATTTGAAAGAATTGAGGGTATTTTCAAACAAGTGACAATGAGTTTGTCAGGTGGATGTTATTGAATTTGTGTGTGCAAGACAGCACTCCTCAAACATACCTCAAATCCATCCTGGGATGCGACTCATAAGGAGTTGAAGGAAGCCAAGCCAGTTCCTTACTGTCTCAGCACTAACAGGTTTTTTTTTTTTTTTTTTTTTTCCCCCCTGAGTTGAAGGCATGATCTACAGATTTTAAGGTTGAGTCTTGAATAAATGCTACAAGCATTCAGGCTAAGGCAGCTGCAGTCACCAAAGATGGGTATAGCTATCACTATAGTAGACTTAGCTCTTTTAGTTTGCTTGGGTTTTTTGACCCACTATTAATAGAAAAGTTGATGCTTGAAAAGCTAGAAAAGCCTGGGTGATAAATTACAAAGCTCTGGCATTATAAATAATGGCATCTATAACAAAAAATTTTGATGGATATTGATACTTTAGGTGAGTTTTGATGGTAAGTTTGTCTCAATTGCGATGAGTCTACAGCTCAATCTGCAAAGTCAGTGCCAAGCTAGTCCATTGCAACACATGGATGCAGAGGGATGACAGGTCACACAGCCTCTACCACATGCCATAGGACTAGGGCCCTTCCCTGCATGTCTGCAGTTCTCCAAGTGCTGGAGAAACAACAGAGACTTCTCCATGCCAGCAGGAAACTATGCTGAGCTCCCCTGGACCTCTTCATTTTACATTCCCAGCCTATTCTCCTTGACATGGGACATGTCTTCTTTCTTTATAATGTGCACCTGCTATGTACTACCATATAAAAGCATTAATTAACTGATACAATTAAGGAAATGTATTTATGGATCATTGTAATTCCATTTCTCACACTGACAACCAATTGAAATAGAATTTTAAAACAGCAACTTCCTGTCAAGCACAAGGGAAATGGGAACACCAGCATGAAGCTATGATTAAAAAATAAAATTCTTCAAAAGTAGCTCATGACACTATTGCTTTATTTCCTTACAGCGCTCTCCCTTTTTATACAGAGTTCCTAATCTACACACAGTACATGCCTATGAGATTTACATATGATTTTAGCAAATCACTAAGCCCATTCTGCTATTGAATTTCGTGGTGTGCGACTTGGTGAACTGGTTTTATGTGTCAAAAGCACATTAAAGAAGATAAGCCGAGGCAGCATTTTCAGCCTACAACAGATAAGTTAACACTGTATTGTTTAGCTTCCTGTGCCTGCATCTAAAAGACAGGGTAAGGATTTGTTTAAACTTCAGAGGATTTAAACATACACTGATCAAACATGATCTAAGAACAACATAAAGAGAAATGGTACATAAAAATCAATGTTTAATTGATTAATTTGCTTTGCAAGTCAGGGACTGATGCAACTATAAGCTGATATAAACTCAAGGCATAAACTAAATTGTTCAGCAGGTGGATTCCATTACATTTCTATCTGCAAAATTTAAATCCTGGTAACTGATGTTGCAATAGATACTAGAAGCCAAGGAAAGCAAGGGTGTGTTGCTCACTTCAGCTGCCCCTACATACAATAGCACTATGATAAGTTACACACCAAAATGGACTCAAAAAGGTCATGAATATGCAAAGCACTCCTCCCTAGATTTTTCATCATCTTCTACAAGATTTGAGTTTGTTCATTTTAGCCTGTTCTAGTAACATTAGTGGGAGAGAAAAATAAAAAACTATTCTGCTGAATTTTCATGATATCATGCAGACAACACCCAAGTTCGATATCCAAAATATCAAGTCTAATCCAAGTTTTCCTTTAATGTAAAAGGCCCAGACTCCTCATAGACCTGTAGTATCAAGCTTCTAGAGATCCTTCATACTGCTCCTATTTCTTGCCACTAAACAAGGACCTCCTGGCAAAGGGGCTATATAGAAAACAGGAATAGGGAGATAGCAAGAAGGGAATAGAAAGAAAGCAGGAGAGGAACAGGAAGCATATTTTGTATTCTGCATAATCTCCTTATGTCATCAGCTGCAAACAGTGCCATTACAGGAGTCACACAGTCCCTTTCAGCAGGTTTACACAAGTGGCCCAACCTCACAGCTGAGTCGCTTTCTGTTTTCATGTATCCTATACTTGCCATTGGATGGCAGCCCAGGAAAGAGTGTGGTGATGCAAAATGTTGACTCCCAACAGACATCTAGAACCTGTGAATAGTTTTACAGATCTCTAGTTCTCACATCTTTGTGCATTTGTGCCTCACACGTGTTCATCAAGACATAAAAACTCTAGCAGAACCCACAAGTATCCCTCAAAATGAGAGACTGCAAGTCCTACATCAGTCACAGTAACAGTGGGACCACTACCCTGCAAGCTGGACACAGAACTTCACACATACAAGCTGCTGCACTGGAGATAACAGAGCCAGCACCATGTAAAGTTGCATAAATAAGTGCAATGGGACTAGAGCCTCAGGCACTACACAGCTGCTTTGTACCAAAGATAAAGTGAGGTACATCCTCTTTTCCACCCAAATACTGTGTGGAAACAGACCTCAGGGGAGCAAGTGTCCTAAAATGTTAAGTGACAAGAACATCAACAAGATGCCATTCCTTAGAAATATCTTCCAGGGCTGTTATGACCACACTGTTATCCACAGATTAACTGATACAGCTTGACTGTAGGTGCTATTACTAGGAGAGTAATAGCACCATTGTTTCTAGCTGATCAGCATGCAACACTGACGCTGAAATTTGTATAGGCAATTTTTAAAGACATCTGGAAAATAAAGAAAATATTCATTTGTCTCCATTTTGTCATCAGAAGGCTATTTTAAGCATTTTTTGACATTGGAATTCTTTCTGTTTATCCAAGTTAAGTATATAAGCATTAATAACATAAGAACATGGTCATTGTTTGGGATTAAATTAAAACCATTTGCCTTATGCATGCTCATTTCCTTTTTTACTACTCAATTCCCCTGTGATGCCATCTGATCACTTTTTGCATGTCCCCTGTGCTTTTGCCTTACAATCTTGCCTAGTAGGCCATTCCACACGTTTGTGATTCTCGGCATGAAAAAAACGCTTCCTGACATCTGTTCTGAATTTGTTTCTCTTTAATTTCCATTTATGCTTCCTTATCCTAACATCTGTGTCATTCTGAAAACGGTAATTCAGATTGACGTTATCTGTGCCATTTAAGATTTTATATTCTCCATCTGAAAACTCCTCATAAGCGTAGTGTTTTCGTAGTTCTTATTGATAGTTAGTTCAGAAACAATTCCTAGTTATCATTCACATGCTTCACATTATACATTGTCTTTGTTCTCAGATTCTTCATCTCTTTTCAGGCACATTTCTTTTAGATTGAGGACTGGTACAGTACTCAGTGGGCCAATTTCAGCCCATAGGTCTCTCCCACTGCTGCCATAGAGAAGGAAAAGTAGTAGAATTTGGCCCAATAAGCTTAATAGGGGTATCCAGAGAATTGTATATTATGCTAATTCCTGTTGTGTCTTTATAACATGCTCAGGTCTTTAGTAGCTATATAAATGCAGCACTTCAATTGTTTCTTTTGATGGCTTAAATATACAGGTCAGGAGACCGAATGGCACTCAGCGATTATGTTTTGATAAATTTCTCCTTATTTTGTCCAGATACTGACAGAACAGAAACATTATAAAAATGACTTTTGCTTCTATGTAAAGTCTACAAAGAAAGGAAATAAGGGACTACCTTGTGTTTTTGAAAGATCTAAAACTGTGACAGAAGTGTCACTTACCTGTCCCTAATGAAATTAATGATGGGAAATTACCTCAAAAGAGCCTAGAATCCCATCAAGCAAACCAATCAGAGAACAGTCCCATTTCAGATGATTTTCTATGATTTGGATTTTAAAATGCACTTTTTTTAATATTAAGAAAACAAATGTAAGAAAGCAAAGCAAAATATGGTAGCAGACCCTGGACCCCAGCCTGAGGGATCACACTGGAGAACATAAAACACCAACTGTTGGTCTCATGAAAGCCAAGAGATATAATTCAGACATCAAGAGTCACACCTTAGTCACAAGCATGGCTTACGCTTATACTCACAAGATACACAAAATACTTGGATTATTTGAAATGATTGAAGGACTGGAGATACTTCAGGTATTTTTTGCTATCTGCCCCTGACTGTTGAATTAGTATCTCTAGCATACAAACAATCCCAGAGGTACCACTGAACCATGAAATTGGTACTGCCTAGAAAGGTTCAAGCTATAACTGCTAGCTTCTTAACTGCCCTACATAAATTCACCAAAAGTCAACATTTTATAGGAAATATTGCTGAAAGGATGGGAAAAATACTCTAATTTATTCTACCGTGCTGGTAGATTGTTTGGAAAATAAGCCTAAACACCAAAAAAAATTGATATGTCAGTTTGCCTCAGGTTCATAATTTCCTAAGATAACAGAGTAAGAAAACTCTATTCATAACAAAGTAAGAAAATAAAAAGTCTATTTCTGTTTACTTAGAATAAGTGAATGTTCAGCTTACCTGTGTCACTTAGTTTTTAAATGATGGAGATGAGTTTTTCTAATAAAAAAACTGTTTATTCAGTAAGGAAAGAAGTGACATTCATCATATTTTAAAAAGGTTTGCGTTGTTTCATTCATCAGGATGAAGTACACTGAGTTTTGAAGCATGTGAATATGATCTAGTATTTATCTCCAGAATACATCCGATTAGAGTTTAAAAATGCACAAGATACTGTACAACTAAACCCAGTGGAGGAGTGTGTGAATGTGTGTAGGAGGGGAGATCGATATAAAAAATGAGATATTCAAGAAGTAACGTGTCACTTAAAACGTGTTTCACATCAAAGGAAAAATCCCACTCTTCATAGCCAGAGAACTGCATTTTGAACATGAATAGAAGAAAAAAGGAAAAGAAAGTGATTTCAGTAACAGCTTTAATGAAAAGGAAGAAATATTTTTTTGATGAACGTAACTTTAGATTTAATGCAGCGGTTGCACTCCTTTCCTATAACCCAGAACTGTACCCAGTATATTCTAACTATTTCTGCTGAAAAGGAACAAAATCTTTAGGAGCCTTAATTTGTATTTTATCATTTTTCTTAACTAAATTGAGACAAGTTTACACTCCTTATTTTAGCTTGCAAAGTATTTTCCCCAAACATTTGGGACACAACAGAAATTCCTGTACTTCTAAGCAGTGCTTCCTGACTCACAAAACAGGCTCAGCTTACTCTCCCTGGTTTAACTAAGCTTCTTCCCTGATTAAAAGGTAAATTTCTTTCATGGTTATATCCTTTGAAAGCCTATTCAGATGTGATAACATTTTTGCTCCTGTATCTTGGCAACATGATTTATTCCGTTAACAGAGTGTTACAGTCTCAAAAAGCTGTACCATCTGGGTTGAATTAATAGCATACCCAGAGAAATACATGAGAATGGTCTGCTATAATTAACATGTAGGTAAAGTATATTTAACAGATTAATTATAATTAATATGTCAGTTACTGATTTCATGCTAAACAGTTGTGAACACAAGATATTAAGATTAGTTACCCTCTCCCTATGTATCTAGTAAAAATGCAATGAAAGAATGAGATTCACAGAATCCAGCATCAATAAAATTGACCTTAACACTATCATTAGATATGAAATTTTAACCAGAGACACAACATGTAGAGCATCATAGAACTGCAGTATCAAATTACTGGTTTCATGGACTCAATATTAAGACCAATAAACCTCAAATATGGCCTTATATAAAAACAGAAAAAAGCCAAGAGCAAAGAAAAGAAATACTGCTGACTGCAGTCATCTATGAAAATAGACAGTGAAGATTTGTTTCTTAAAGCTTACTTGGCAGTCTCAGTTGCTGCTGTGTAAAATATGAGTAAAAAGCCAAGGGATGTGGATGTGATCAAAACTGAGAAGGGACCACACTGCACCTCCTCACAAAGCAGAGGCAGCTTTTGCTGTGAGACCTTTCGTAAGAAACAAACTTGGGTTAATTTTTCACAAGCAGCAAAAAACCCAGTGTTTATTCAGAGTGGCTGCAACAACATTCCTCTCCCAAGAGCAGAATATTCTATTTATTTAGACACCCCTCAAAAATGCACATACCTTGTTTCAAGGTCTGAGGTATTTTCAGATGAACTGATAAGATTACCAGGAGATATCAGGTAGACAATTTCAAGTTGACATTTTAAGAAAATATATAACCTTACTGTGCTTTAGCAATTCCAGCAGTTCACACAACCCAAAGACTAATCTTTGAAATGAATGCCTCAAGTTTGGCAAATAAATTAGATCCACTCAATACCATCACCACTACCCTCAAAAAAAAAAATAGAGGATATTCCCAACTACCCATACTTAAGTGCATAATTACTGCTTTTGTTTCTCTGGATTATCTTTAAGCCACTGCTATTATAGGTCCTGTTTATTAGTAAAATGACTAAGGTCACCTGACACTGACGTTAGGCACAGTACAAACAAAAAACATAGGAGAACAGGTTAGGAAATGTTTGCAATTTAAATAGACAAGACAAAAGGGAGATGAAAGGGACAAATTAAATTCAAATGAAGGAGGAGTCAGGGGAATTCCCTCCTTTCTACTGACTTGCAGTTTACGCAAAGGCACAAGATAAAATATAGTAATAGTATTTCTAAGTGCATTTGAGATGAAGAAAGTCATGCAACACAATCAATACTACAAACAGAAAAGCTAATCCAGATATTTCTATTTAGGTTGCATAGAAGAAAACAAGAAAATATTAGAAAGGAGGAAGAAATTAATGAAGTTAATGATTTTAAACATTCTCTAAGAAGTTGAAAGAATATTTTGGAACAAACTCGTTAAACTGTGCAATTTTGTTATCAAAATTCTGCTTTGGGATCAATAGACTGTACAAAATCCTGAACAAAACTGGCACATGGCTGCAATGAGCATTTAGTGTTCACATGATTCCACAATTAAGTAGTTAAGAAGAATGCCACAACCATTGCCATAATTTAATTACATTACCTGATTGCTGCAAAATAGGAAATAAAATTACTCAAAGGCATAATACCAATAACACAAACATGGCAGAAAAAGCCTTAAGGACTTGCACACTGGAATGAAGCAAGAACACCACTTTGGCCTTCCTTCCTACCTCCCCATCCACTGTAATGCTGCTCCTGGCACTCTGCAAGGCTTTCACTTCCAAACCCAAGTGATACTTCAGCGCAATTATATTCCCATCTCAATCAGATTTTCATTCTTTTACCATACGTTAAAATCACCTTCACATTGGTATGTCTATAGATCATCAAATCTAAGCCTTGCACATTTCAAACTTATTTTACCTGAACGTTGCTGAAGAAACTATTAAGATTCTAGAGCGCCAGTTTTAAGTCTTTTACCTGAGATGAGTTAGTGTCTGATCCAATCCAAAGGGGGATCTGCAGCCTGTTCCAAAACTGTAAAACCACAATTTGACTCATCCAGACCTTTTTGATTCAGTACAAAATTATCTGCCGTAGATACTACATGGAAAGTACTCTGAACTATCAGTAACTGTACCTGCATTTTACAGAAGATCAACTGTCCTGTTTCTCCTTGGCTGCATGTTTATGTAGTATTGGTGAAGATCTAAACTATTACATCTGAAAACTTGCAAGGTATTTTTTAGTACATCTATTTTTATAAGATCATTTTTACGTAAATTGGAAGTAAAAACCAGCATAATTACCCAAAGCAATTTTTTAACTGTCCATATATAATGTTATCCTAAAAGCTTTACAACAATGACTCTTTGACACTGAGGCAAGTTTTACCACACCATAGTGCTGAGTCACTCACCATCATATGTCCCTTAATACACTTCTCAGAGGATTAGGGAAACAAAACTGTATCTGGCAGGAGAAGTCATCTACAAGATCAGAATTTGGGATGAACAGCTGGTGTCATAAAAACAGGCAGAGATTCAGACTTATGTGCAAGTCTACAGCAACAATGTAAAATTGGGGGAAAGAACAACAAAAGGACAGGTTTATTCACACATTTTTAATTAAAGGAAAACAAAATATCAGCACTTTAAGTAGCTATTGCAGATTAAGATTTGTGGAAAGTGGCTCTCAATTCTAAAACTTACTTGCTCTTTCAAAAAGCATGGAAATAACAAGAAAACCATGAATAGGTTTCACAAAGGGAAAGGACAGAAAGAAAAGCTCTGTGTACATGGTCAAAACTCAGCAAAGGACAGAGTAAAGGTTTAAGGTACCTTTGGAAAGCCCAAGATGCTAAGGGCAAAGCATGCAAAGACTTGCATTTCAGCAGCCCCAGTTGCTGAATTAGCAGCTAATTGCTGCTGTATTTCCACGTGGAACAATGCCAGATAGACAGTCTGAAATGCTAGAACACATTTCCAAAGTACTTTTCCCCAAGGATCCCAAAGTATTCATGTGCCCGAGTTCCAAGATTAACATAAACACAGCTTTAAGTTTCTTCCACTGTGTTCCATGAAAAAGTTCATGCAGATGCAAGTCTTAAGAGAGCATTTAAGGCCTCCATTATATGAGAGGTGAAAAAAGACAAGTTTCAAGTTAGGTCGAAACTGAGACCTCCCACCATAGGCCAAATTACATAATGCAAAAAGAAGGAAAATAAGAGTAGGAATGGCCTGCTGAAGCATGCAACCTCATAAGTCAGATTAGAGATGCTTTGGTTAAACAGCACCTGGTTCTATGATATAATTTTGGCCACATAAGGGCTCTTGTATTTTTTTCCATAAATACCTTGATTAAAAACACACACAAATATATATAGAGAGAGCATGAACAAGGGAGAAAACGTTCACATTAATAAAGTGTTTCCTACTACAATCAACATGCTGTGCAATTTCATGCAAATCAGGTTCAATTTAGTGTGCTTTACTTGATGTACCACTGAAAGTCGAGAAGAGGAAGAAGAGCCCTTTTCCTTAAGTAGGGGTTATCTATACATTTGTTCATAAATAGGACACCTTTTCAGAGACTCTTTTGTATGCGGTGGCAGAGATGATGTCCGTACAAAACACAAAGGGAATAAAGTATCAGCATCAGGTATTGTGAGGGCATTACCCGTGGTCCCTGCCTAGTTTCGGTCCTGTCGAGGCAATAATAACCCTTCGTGGTCTTTCTAGCTTTCATTCACTGCTGTGACTCTCAATACAATGAATACAACACAGAAAACATCTTAAAATTGCAGATAAAAATCCTGTATTTTTCTACCTTTGAAGAAGTGCTGGGAGAGTTTCTGACAAAAGGAGAGAGTAATTTCAGTAAAAGGGATAATGGGAAGCATATTGGATGAGAGAAAGGATAGAGGACAAGGAATTCAACAATAACATTTAATTAAAGAACACACTCCAGCAGTGAAGTACCTGCTGGACTTTTTGCCTAAGTACAGCCAGGACAGGTTGAACATAAGTTAAGATTAAAAAATATATGTAACCCTTAGGTTATATATTGATCTTGAACTCAAAATCTAATGTTCTATTGAATACTACTCATTCTTTACAAAAGTTCTCTTTCTGCAACACTACTGAAGAAACCAAAGAGAATGCAATACGTGGAGGATCTAAAACAGCATCCTCAGCCAGTGGTGTTAGTTATATCAAGTTATACAGCCAAACATTCCTCAAAGAACAAGCAGATACTACCCAAGTGACCCATCACAGCAGCTTTCAGTGGTTTTGCACGTCTGCCCAAACACCTGGCAATAGAGTTCAGGAGGATAAGTCACTTGAGCTAAAATTTTTATTTTTATTTAGAAACTGACTCAGGATTATACTTTTTTCATATACAGATTCCTTCATATTTACACGACTTTTGGCACTAAGACTACTGTCTATAAAGATGAAAATCCAGAAACATTTTAAGATTTGGCTCTGGTCTTGCTTCATTTCCTTGACCAAATTTGCATCATCTTCAATTCAGTAGAGCTGTGATACTTTATACTACTACTTAAGGTCTAAGAGTAGTTTGGTTTTGGGAAAATATTATATTAGAAACATACATCAAGCTCTCCAACAGTTATTTTTGCTCAAGCTCATTATTTCAGCACTTTTTTATTTAATTTCTCTGAAAGAAATACAAGTACTGTATTTCAAAAGAAATGAAGAGCTACACTATAACTCTTATGAAATAGAAACTGATAATCTTCAGTTACATTAGAGCATCTTGGAATACAAAATTTAGACTTAGGAATCATCGTATAAGCACAGCCTGACTGTACACTTTCAGTAGAGGTCTCTGAAAACTCATTCTACCACCTGCACTTAAAAATAAAACTGAACATCCTGTGTAGTCATACTTCAGAAAGGTAATGTGGAGTTTGGCATGAGAGAACAGGTATGCCCAAATGTTTTGATGCTACATTTTACAATCTGTAGAAGCTATTATACAATACTCCATTAACACATGACAAAGCTATTAACCTAGAGGTTAAGCTTAAACTGTAATACTTGGTCCTTTTTCCAAATAGGAATTACCATGAATTCATTTCTAATTAGGATCCCTGGTTCCTTAAACTGTATTAGGTGAACCTTAACTGTGGGCCCTGAGAAATCCTTTTTGACACACAAGCTAGATCAGATCAAAAAGAAAGTCTGTGGACTAACAGGGGAAATTTAAACATGTAAAACTAGCACATTTTATCAGGGTAACAAAAATAAATATTGTCTCAGAAGTATAGAAGACCTTTGATTAAAGAAATTGGGTATTTTGTGCAAAAATCTACAATATTTACATAATACTGTATTAAAAGTGGTAAATGAAGTTTGAAAAATCACTGTCACAATAGGGCATTGTTAATTACATACAGTAACTGATTTGAAAGACAGCAATTTGCATTTAATAATTTCAGACATTTTGTTATTCAGAATTTGTGTTTCTCCTTTTGGGCTCAAAACTATTCCCCCATTCCTTTGAGCTTAGGTTACTGTTTCAGTGAAGCAAACTGTTGGGATATAATGGTTAAATAATGTGAAATTGCACTGATGCCAGTGAAATAAAAGTACATTTTACAAAACCAAGTTCCTTCCCTGAACATAATAACAGTAAATTTCTAGTGTCCTGTAGTGCAATATCCATTAGATTTATTATGTTGCAATTCCCAATCCCACTAGTTCTGCCTGAGGGTGAGTATATTACATTTCATCACAGTTTCATTTTCTCCTACAGATGAGAAATGGGAATGCTATTGCAGTTATGTAGCATGCATGTGTTAAATCTGATCTCTAATAAAATCAAACACATCACAACTCACAGCACTTTAGCACAGCGTCGGCAAAATGAAACACCATCTGTCATCATGTAGAGACTGCCTTATTGTAACACAAAATCAAACTGCTCAGTGTGAACATTGTTACTTAATAAATGGGTAAATGGAAACTGATAATTATGATCTTATTTATTTTAAATGACTAGTTAAAGCTACAAAAAATGCATTATAACTTATCAATTAGATGTATGGACATTACACTAACATCTAGAGCAAACCAATCCATAAGCCAAGTCAAAGTTTTAAACGCATTTAGCAGAAGATAAATATGCAATACATACACTTAAAGACCTGCCAAAACATAGGCTAAGCATAGGAACTGATGAAGAAAAAAATTCATTGTCAGTTCTAAGGACAATTTTTTCTGATAAAAAACATTTCAAGGCTTTGTTCTTAAAGAATAACTGCACATATCAAACTGGAAGGTGTAAAGACAAAATTAACACTATATGACAGTCTTACTGTATGGTTATATTAAAGATTAGTCATCATCTCAAACTCAATTTCTAGAAACTTCTAGCCTGGCCATCTTAAATCATACCAGACTGAAAAATGGTGCAACATATTTGCTGTTAGCTTGAATTAATTACCTTAAAGAAGAACATGTTTGTCAGCTAAACTGTTGGAGTTGGCAACAACAAATAAAACAAGACATTTCAGATTTGTCATTACAAGGACCTAAATTTGACAATTTAATTGCCAGTTTCTAGTACTACAGGTAAGTTTCGCCAAAACAATATAAAAACCTCAGCTAGTTAGCATGAGAAAGGGCTAAGTGAGCAACTATATTACTGTAAAGACAACATGCTCTGATGAAATCTGAATAGCCCCATTGCTCGTGACCACGATGCAGCACTGAGGCTGTGTGCTGGCCAGGGGAGAAGAGCATCACCTTCATCAACACAAGCATGTTCTCCACTCCCTTGACACTACATCCCCATTTGAACCGTGATTCAAACCTTTTTGCTATGATATAAACATGTCGGTGAAATGTATTGATCTAAGTTTGCCTTGACTGCTTCAAGGTCCACTCTTTTTAAATGAACTTTTAAAAATAGTATTGTCCTCAACGTAAGTGTCCTGTTCTGACCAGGTCATTTTCAGAATTGATATCCAACAGGTAAAGACATGAAATTGATCCATCTTACAGCAAACATTTAATCCATATGCATACCAATATTTTACTTTGTCCTGCTGTTTCTAGGTCTTGGGACATATAAACGTTATCCAGAGAGATTGCAAATAAAATGTAGGCACTAGGATACCAAAAAAGCAGGGTGTCCTTTACCTGGGGAATTCTCAGGGGAGCATACAACAGTCATCTACCTATCGCTGCAGATGACATACGCAAGTGTAGCCACTTGCAGTGAGAAGCACAGTAGTTTTAACAGCCACATTTCTACCACACTGCAGCCTAGGACAGGCAGCAAGGAACACCACCCTATGGACATCAAAGTGGGGAGGGAAATTACAAAAAACTAGCTGCAATTATCAAGGTTGTATTCAGAGCAAGAAGTCACTGTATTATCTTCAATAAGAACAGTAAGTCTCCAAGAGTTTAGGCAGAAGATGGTAGCTCTATCAGCAGAGCTTTCAAAGACCATATTGGGACCTATTTTTTCAGTAGGGAGCAAAAAGGAATGGAGTATCATCTAAAGGATGGAGTATCAGCTTTAATGTACAGTTGTCATGGCTCTTCTTGGCTAGCATTAGATCCTGAACATTAATTTAACGCAGTGTTATTGTGTTGATTATATTAGATTAGGAAATTATACTATCCTGTATGAGACTTTGGAGAATACTGAAATATCCTGCACGAGGGAACATTGATATACTTTCCGTATGTGCTTCATTTATTAAAGCACTTATACAAGGGAATCCTTAGAGAAGTAAAATCTTCCCAGGCAGACTCCGGAGGTTTGGTTGCTAGGAAGTTACATATGCTAGTGTTTTTAAGACGACTTAAAGTATCACATACTATACATTATTTTGTACTTTCAGGATGTTCACCATTATTTGGCTTAATTTATATGTCATTTTGAATCTCTGCCATGTCATCTTCCTGCATACAAAATATGCTTTATAAAGAATTCCCTGAGAAATTTTGGAGAGAATACTTCACATTTTCCTCAAGAAAAAAGCTCTGAGTTTTTTCCTCTATTGACGTGTCTGCACCAGGCCTTCCCTCATTGCAAATTTGCTTTAACCAACTTAAACAATTGATCTTGGTCTGTATCATAGTAACTATTAAAGATATCATGTGCCTATGATCCACTCTTGTGTTGAACCTAAGAGCTCCACTAACTTGGTCTTCACTGAAGGTTCAAAATCTGTAGATTTTGTTTCCCTTAAAATTACTTTTGCAAAAGTAGTTGGCCAAAATAATATTTTAAGAATAGAATACTCAACTCCTTTTACCTTTACATATTAAAGGGACAACCATAACTAAATATCTTGTAAATTTTTGTAAAAAGCTCAACTCAGAAAAGCACATCATGTAAATGCATAATACAGAACTGCCTTTATACATGGCCTCTTTTTATATGCATAATACGGGACTAATCAAAGGTCAAAAATTGGAGCCAACATTTCCTTTCAAGGTTGAATATGATGAAGCAAATTATGGGGAAAAATTTTGCTTTAGGAACTGTTCTGATCTGAAAAGTTTTCACTAGTTTTAAAAATTGCACATTTTCACTAGCTTCCCTTACTAGGTATTGGACTTTTTATTTTACTCAATGTAAACTCAGAGTAGCACAGCTATCTTAATGTTCTACTTTTAAACAATCTGGGAGGTATGAAAAAGGATAATCCATCAGTGGTAACCGAAGTTTTACAAATATTTAAAGTCCAAGGACAGAAGTTCAAATCACTGAACTAACTGTTCGCCTAACTGTTACTCAACAAGAAAATCTTATTGCTCTTCCTTCCAACAGTTGCTGTCATCCTCCAGACTCCAAGACAAGGCAATTTATATTTTCTGGCCATTACCTACTGAGAGAATAAAGTACATAGCTCCTTTCAAAGCTGTTGAATGAAGTATCATTCATACCTACACATTGAGGGTTGTAGTTGCATCAAATTGACTTCTATTTTGATTTGCTTGATGTGAAGAGAATATTACTTCTACAAAACAGTGCTTTGGTGCAAGCTTTCATAAAGGGTAGCCCATGGGGCAATGCCTCTATGGGCCTGAAAGCAAGAGGGTACCCTCTACTTTGGGACTCCTAAAATTTCCAGGTTCGTTTCTCAAGTAAAACCTAAGTGATTATATTCAACACTGCTATTGCTTTTGGCCTTTCTTTTTCATCTTTCCATGTTGTTTTTCTTTACAATACTTCTGGTTTTTTGGTTTATCCCTATTACCTCTTCCAATACCAAGCTTTGCACTCCTCACACTTTAATGTATGGAAATATTACCTAAGTTTTAAAGCTCTGTGCCTGAAGGGAAAAGTTTTTTAGCTAGCTAAAAAACACTAAGCAAGTCTACAATAAGATCAGAAAGTAACACAGTACTCAGAAAGCATAGTTATGGGAATCATACCAGAACACAGATAAAGAGTTAATGCCTTAAAAACAAACCTATCCCAGTGGCAGGTAGAATATTTACTGTTTGACCTGCAGCTCACACACTCCACTGTCAAACACAAATCACATTTTTGCAACACAGGGAGATTTCACTCACAATTGCAACAAAACATGATTCAAATGAGCTAGCAGACTGCATGTTTCTACCTTACAACTGATGAAAAGACAAGCAAAGCCAGGAAATAAAAAATTCTTTGCCTATACTTTGTATTCAAAAATTTCCAACTGCTGAGCAGTAATATTTAGTCATACATAGTGAGATAGACATATTCAAGTTGTACATGAAGTTGATACCTTTCCCATATGCAGCCAAATAAACCATGTCTTCTGCTCCTGCATGCACTTTGCACATAGATTTACAGTTTAAACTGGCACCACAGAAAACTGGAATAATAACCTCTAAAGCACCATTTACACATTCCGACTAGTTTCTTGAAAAGTGGCTATTAATCCCCCTCACAGACTATTTGTTGGAAATCAGGCAAATTATTTTTAGATGTTGATAAACTCATGACTTTAAACTACTTGCTCTCAATTACGAGTAACACATACTGTACTATACATTTAACTTAGTGCTTTGGAGGTGAGAACAGCCCTCACCACTACCTCCTCACAGGAGCATATTGCTCAAAATTGGCACATTTTTATCTCCTTAAAATTCCATTGAACTGGAGTATGATACTTGGGAAACGCAGAGTTTAAGGTCCCTTTAATCCTCCAGTTTAAATCCTCCTGACAGCAGTTAGCAACAAGTCTAACGCACTGAGTGCCAAAAGCAGACAAGTTGCAAGCAAACATGCCCTGGAGATCAAGATGACCCAAGGGAAGGTAGAAAAACTTTCTGCCTAGAATCATTAATGGCTTGCTTAATCCCTATACCAGCTTTTGCACTAATATACAAGTCAATCTCCAAAAATTTTAGCATTCAAATTCTTGTTTAACCATTGCAATAGTGAGCCCCCCAGAACCATAATCTAGATTAAACCTGTCCAGGTACAATTAATTCCTAAACTTCACATAATTGAGATGTTATCTCAAGTGATATTTAATTCAGTTTGTAGAACCAGCAACACCTGAGATCTGCAAGTTTAGTCTCCATTAAAATGAATGGGTGGAGGGGGCAGGGTTCAATCTTCTGCAGTAGTGATCTGCAGTATTAAGATTAATGAAATTTATTTCACATACAGTGCCATACTAGTTACATATAGTGACAAACTTGCAGCCAGTAAATCAAACATTCACGGCCCATTTTACTATCAGTGAAGAAGCTGAAGAGATCATTTTCCTGTCCTGCATCTCTGAATTAAGGAAGACCCAATCCAAAAGTCAGAACTGCACAAAAGTCACAAGAGCATGAAGCTAAATTTGTGAATCCCAGAGCCAAAGTTAAGCATAAGGATCTCATTAGAGCTAATGGGAATATTAGATTGCACTGAAGGGAAGTGGAGAGCAATGATTGGATTTAGACGATGCATTTCAGGTTGACTATATTCACCATGTGGAATCTGGAAAGCTCTATATGTAATGAAGACTTTGAAACAATGAGCAGGTAATCCAGAAATGCCGAGACACCACAAAAAAAAAAAAGAGAAGAGAACTTTGAAAAGAGCAAAATTCACCTAAAACATCCAACTTAACCAGGAAGGGTAAAAAAATCTTTTTTGGTGCTAGAATTAACTGCCTAAATTAGTCATGAGAAAATTCTTGTACATTGTCCCTTTTCATTTGAATTTTTTTGATCTTAACTAACCAGAATTAACTTAAATTCTTTCTGCAAATGTAGAAATACTCAAAATCATAAAAGCAGAATAATATACCAAAGAAATGGCTAACTTGTGATCTTGAGAAAACAAGCTGACAGCTTGCCTTCCTGAGTACCAGTGGAACAACCATTTTCAAAAGTAAAATTAATTGAGGAGAGATAGCAGAAGGAATTTAGGTTACCTAGATTTTGGAAAGGTCAGTAAGACTCTGCTTCCTCTTCCATTCCCTTTGCTCCCTTCTTTCAGTCTTTCATTTCCCTCTGCACCACACAATTCAAAAGAGCAGTTGGTCCAAAGTCATTAAGAACAGTATTGGGGTGAGCCATATGTGTGAACAGGGAACTGGCTTAAATGTCACAGCCAGAAGCTGTTTATGAGACAGAGCAGTTTGGGAGAGAGGGATTAGTGGAATGCCACAAGAATCTGTATTAGGCTCATTTTTGCTCATTTTATATATCACTGACCTAGGACATGAAATATGTATGAAGGTGAAGAAATTTGCTGATGAAACAAAACCAGAGAACAGGGCCAGTAGAGACAAAAGGAGAGTGGCAATAAAATTCTGAATGACAAATAGGTTGGGATCACAGGCTGATACTGTTAGTGGTTTCACTGGCATCTGCAATTCATTGTAAAGAAAGATAAGGTTATGAGATTACAAAAATAATAAAAGGTATTGCTCTCTCAAAAGCCATATGCTACAAAGCACTTAAATACACTTCAATATGGTCCTGATACTGAAAGGAACTTTAGAAACATCTGCACAAGGATTAACAGTATTTAAATTAATAAGGCAGGAGAGATTCTATGGGAGATACAGTAAACAAGAGTCCGACTTGGAATAAATCATCCTAATACTACATGAGGGACTTGAAGCCACGTTTGGCATCCTGCCAACCACTCTTGTCCCTTTAGTGTAAGAATATTATAAAAGTCAAGATACTAAAAGGGCAATCAGAATGCTACAGAAACTAGAAATTTAGTTCACTGCAGAAGGAGCGAACAGATAGTATTCTCTGAAGAAAAACAAAGATCCTTGGCCAAGAAGATCTTTTTGAAAGATTTGAAAGATTAAGATCCTTTTGAAGTATACAGAAATCCTAGGGTGAAGAGAACAACTTGGAGGAAATATAGAAAAAATATTTGCCTCAATAGAGATACCATAACAAAGGAGACAGAAAACCTAGGTATAACAACCATCAGTGTGAACAGCCAACCTGAGCAACAGTAAGGAGTACTGGAAGTCACCAATGGGCTAACCATTGGTTAACCACAATGTCCTTAGTACCTCCTCCACATGAGATTAACAGAAAAATTCTTACTGATTTCAGGAGAAAATGGGTGGAACCTGAGTTGCTCATAGATGATCTCAATATATGCGTTATCTGCAAAATTACTAGATGGCATGACTACAGAAAGTGCCCAGATGTGTAAAATACTGTATGATTTTTGTTGCAATATTACCAACATTTGTTTTAAAAGATCCACTACTTCCCTAGTCTGAATCATCTTTACATACTACCCTTACAAACTACCAAAAACAGCTCAATATTAGAATATGATCAACTTTCATTATATTTAATATGAGAATCTGACAAGAAAATTTCAAATACATTTTCACCAAAATTAAAATCACAACTTGTAAAATTAATCCTAGAAGTGTCAGCTGTAATATAATGCAATTTCAGGCTTCTAAAAGTGACTATTAACTGCTACAGATGAACATCCTTGCATAAAAAAGCATGGGAATAATTTCACATACCATACTAGCTACCAATCAGGCAGATCAAGTGAATTGGGAGAAATTGTTTCATTTGATTACATAAACCACCTGCAGATATTCAGGCCGTGCTGCTGCTATCTGTAATAATTATTCAAATATGCCTGGATCCCCTTAGCTCCAATACAAAGGCAGAGGGACTGGACAGCAATGTCTTAGCTCTAAGGAGAGAGGGATGACTAAAATGCAAAAGTGGAAGAGTTACCTCTTAGATGTAGTTTCACATTCTTATATTTCCATTCCCTTACAGGAAGGGCTACACAGAGGCACATTGGGAAAGTGGGTGGCAGTATTCTCCCCACCTTAGAACTGAGCTTAGTTCAAGAGAAATAGTTATAAGGAAGGGCTTTCTGGGGAAGACCTTGTTATAAGGGGCTACTTAAGCTAAGCAAACATAAGCTATATCCTGCACTAAGAACTATTTCCTGGTTCCCAGCTATTGATCAAATATCAAATATTTTATCTCTGATAAACCTGGGCAGACCTGGCACCACTGTCTGGTTTTCATCAATGGAAAAAGAAGAAAGAGCATTCTGACTACTTCCACATGAGACTTGCTCAGAGAAGAAATAGTTTTTACTGGAATAGGATGTCTTCCACTTGACTAGTCTCCAAAACAAAACAACAAACACACACATTCCATGGTCTTACCTAACACCTGCAAATATGTTATGCATAGATTGACCAGAAAGAGTAGGTTGAGTTTTCTGAATGACATTACCCACTTTGAGGAAAAAGCTATTTGCTAAATGAGCTTTAGTTGCACTAATAAGCAATATTTTTTGACTATTGATTCTTGGTTATACTGCAGCACTATTAGGCATTTTGCCTAATTGTCCCCCAGTGTAACAAGTTGCTTCTTCAATGCTTCTTTTTCCACGTCAGGTTGGGCTTTTCAAGGGAAACACTAAGTTATTTTTACCTGATAAATGGAAGCAGATCATAAAGCCTTACTGGC
The DNA here is from genome assembly GCF_003342845.1 of Nothoprocta perdicaria. Taxonomy (NCBI): domain Eukaryota; kingdom Metazoa; phylum Chordata; class Aves; order Tinamiformes; family Tinamidae; genus Nothoprocta; species Nothoprocta perdicaria. The sequence continues at coordinate 6,810,319 of NW_020454982.1, forward strand.
TTCTTAAGCAAGCAATATACATAGGCACAGAAAATTGGCAGAGCTCCAGTCAAGGAAATGGGATAGGTCTTTCTTCTCTGGAAGACATACCTTGTTGCACCTGAACATTTTAGCAAGACCTTTGCAGGCCAAACACTTGAAAAGCGGAGACATCTTCCTTTCAGTTTAGACTCATTTTCACTCAGTTGGTATGACTTAAATGACTTCAAAACGAGCAAAGCTTCAAAGACACAGCATTTGGGAAAACTGAAATTTGTCCATGTGAAGTTACAAAGATTCTGTTGCTGCCTTCTGCATTTGTAGGGAGAAAGCATCACTACTGATTACAAATGCTTTTTATACAGATGTTTGCTTGCAGGCAAGCCAAGCTAAGAGACTAAATGAGGTCAGGGATACAGACCAAACTTGTCTCTTACTTTATGATCAAAAGCTCCTAATTTACTTTTAGACAAGTGATGATTACACACAAGCTGTTTCAAAATATATCATGAGATGACAAATACAAAAGGGAGTTTCCAAAAATACAATACATCCTCTCAAAATATTGCTAATTTTGAGATAGAGAGCTATTCTAGCATTTTCAGTTTGAGAGATAAATTGCACTTTTGCAAGACATTTTCCTGTAATAAAGATGAAGTGAATTTCCCAGGCTCCCAACCTCTTTATGTCACTACTTATTTTAAACACTGGTATGTTGAATCCATTGAATTAGAAGTGTTCATTTCCCATTGATTAGCAATAGATAAAATAACCTTCAAATTCAAAAAAAAAGAAACATCCCCAAATATTTTCTTCCCTTTCAACGTGTTCAACCCTCAGCTGAACTCCTCTTTACCTTGTTTCATAGAGGAGAGCAGTGAAGAGCCTCATCAGGAGCTGTCGCTGCCTTGAGGGGCAGCATCAAGCTCAAGATCCTACATGGTCCTAGCCCTGGAGCACAAAATAGCCTCTGTTCTGTCATGTTATTACAAGATTATGACCTCCATCAGAAATTCCAGGAATCCAGAATTCACTAAACGTTGAGAGAAGCATCAGCCACCTGGAAGGCAACTTGCCACAGAAGCACAGTCCACAGAGCTGCAACACTGATCAGCTTACCCAGAGAGACAGCATTGACACCAAGGGCTCCAAGTGACACCACTGAAAAGGCAAGCAGCATTCGGGATGAGAAAAGAAAAAAAGATGAGTCCATTTAATCATTTTGCACCGTTTCCAGAGATAATCCTGATTCAAACTTGACTAGTCAGCTAGCTATTAGTAAGCTAAAAGCAGTTTTAGCTACTTTCAGCATCCTTTATCAACTAGCAATTCAATATGCCAGTGTGAAAGTGATGAATTTCAGAGGATTCAGAATAAATCCTGCAGTATATTACACATGTCATAACAATCCCACACTCTCCAGAAGTTAGTAGTCATGGAATACATCACACAGCTTGATGAGCAAATCTCTCATGATGATCCACTTTTATCTATGACCTACAAAGTAGCTCTTATCACAACAAATGGAGCAAGCCCAGAACATCTCAACATAAAGATGGATTGAGACAAGTCTATCTACATTAAGAAACAGCCTCTTTGGACTAAGAAAGCTAAAGATATAAGTGCTTTCTCACTGCAAGATTTTTTAAAAAATCTATCTTAAATTAGCATGTTCACAGTAAGCAGGTAGGGGGAAAGATAAGTGCCAAGAAGTAATTAGGGAGTTGATAAGATCTAAGATCTTACACTCCATAGATTGCACTAAATAGCATCCTAATAATGATCTGGTCATCTGCAATTTCTAGGAGAAGTAACCAAGGAAACCACTCAGATAAGTGTCTAAGTAGGGGCAGGCAGCATAGCAAATGGACTCAAATCCTAACTCAGGAAATTTGGAGAGCTAGCTGTAACAAGCCTCCAAAAGATGCAGCTGTTTGGAGAAGCAGCTTATACATATTTATTGAAAGTTTTTGGTTTAAAAGCCACACTGAAGAGGGAGCAGATTCTCATGCAGCACTAAAAATAGGACAACAGTCGATATGGAGCAGGATGCAGCAGCATTGTGATAATCCACGGTAAGTCAATATTCACATTTTGGTAACTCTGAGGCTTTTTCTAAGTCCTGTTTTTAAGATCTGCAATTCTGGCAATAGTAATTTCACATGTTGAAGGTGGTTTTAAGTAGGGGGATGTTGAAATGAGGCTAACCAAACAGTTTGAAGGAGCAAGTACAGGATGACTTTTTGTTCACTGGCCTCAGGGTACCACCAGCTCAACTTTGAGGATTGGCAGCATATTCTTTAGCTGCCTCAAAAATACTCTGGGACACGTTTTTAGGGCTCTTCTTAAAAGCTGTCCAGAAACTGCTGGTGTAAGGCATGTGCTTCGCTATAGAATGATGCAAATTCTTTAGAATCAAGATACGAGTAACCTTCTGCTCTACTCTGTGTAAACGTTTCACAGAGCATTGACTGCTACATTTGCAAGGTGTAAGTGATTATTTTATTTTACAGGCTCCCGTAAAGTACATATACCCCCATCCATGATTTAGAACCACTGATTAAAGTTAAGAATATCCCAATCATTTTTCATAGGAATATCAGTATGCTTGGGTGAAAGGGTTGTTTGAAAAGCACACAGGCAATCCTTGCTCAAAATCTATGGGAATTTAGCATCTGTACCTGGGCTGAAATGACCTTGATTTCAAAAATTCCTTATCTAAAAACCTTCCTAGGAACAAATGCAAAGAATTGCAAAATTGTCTTTCTTGGTCATATCAAGACTAATTTTCCAACTTAGTTTTTCCCCTCAGATTACTGCTGCGACGTTATTATTTATTCTGTAATTTCTTTAAAACTGTTGGTGTAATTTGAATCCTTCTATAAACAGGTAAAATAAATACACTATTGGCAAAATAGTGACTATGATACTGTTCAAGTGTTATCACCCTGGTAATGAGTAGTTCAAGTGACCAATCATACGACTGGTTCCACCATGGTTAGTTGGGGGATTCAGAGTTTTGTGAGCATGTTTTTTGTTTGTTTTTTTCTTTTTTTTTCTTCTGCTCAGATAGAAATAGATTACATCACTGCAGCTGTACACAAACAGCAAGGCAGGGGAAAGGGATGCCTCCACACAAATACACAGAGGGGAACACTTTTCAGCAACTTCAAACCCAGCTGCACAGCTCATTTGCCAAAATATTGGTGGGGCTTTTTCTTCCCCTCTTAAAAGAAAAAACAACACACCTTTCTCACAACCATATGTGACCGCATCCCAACTATTCTCTGCCTGATACTTTGGATGCTACTTTCTGTGCATTAATCTATTTAGACAACATGGAAAAAAGTCAAATCACAACAAAGATGGAGTGGAACCACTGTGAATCTATCTGCAATTCAAGTGGTACTGCCACAGAAGGGGAAAAAAAGAGGTATTCAAGTAGCACAAGAAAAATGAAGGAAGATGGTTGCAAATATATTTCTGGTTGGAAAGGGGAAAAGACACTGAGATTGCTCATTTTTTGGCCTAATGAATAAACCATCTCTGTTTCCTCCCCCCTTATGCACCTGCTGCTTTGAAAAACTCCCTCCACAACCAACTGAACAGCAAATGCTGCACAATGACTCAAATGTTGCTGGAGCCACGCCAGCAAAAATTACCACTCTTCAACCAAGATAAACATCATATTACTTCATTACCCTTTTAAAACATATGCAAATTAAATCCATTATTCTTTTTTCTTACAGAAATGAAGTTCCTTTGGCTGGAATTCAACAGCTCCCTTTGTCATCATTGACCATGAATGGATGAACTTCATGTAGATGATGCCCATTTCCCATCTTTGAATCAAACATTAATACCATTTGACAGTAATAAATAACATTTATCACAATAGGGATCTACTAATGATTTTCCCACTAAGCTGGCTCATCAGAACCTATCAGCTGACAACTGCATAAATGAGATTAGCATAACAGCTGCCTATGACAAATGTATCTAAATCATTTTAATGCCAGCTAGCTCTTTGATCTCCCTATCACGTTGTTGCCAAAACTAAATCCATTTCTTCAAGATACATGTTGTTTATTACAGATACATGTGTATATTGCACACCATTATGTTCTCTAGAGACTCCAGTAATTAAAAGAATTAAAAATACCGATTGGATACCACCACTACAATGTAAACTTGGAGCACTGCTCTTCAGAACAACATTCCCCTGCCTGCTTCATTTCCTCCATCCCAAATTGGAGGATTCATTACTTAATAGCTGGGTCTTCCTCTGGCACCAAATACATGTTTTAATAGAAGTACTTGTTCCAGTGTCTCCGTGCAACTGTTGCTTACAGAGGCATTGTTTGCATGTGGTTTGAAGCAGCTCCTGGAATATGGAACATGGCTATATGTATCCATCAGCACAACAAATTGCAGGCTGCTTGTTTGAATGTACACGTGGCACAGCAAGGAGGACTAGCTGGGACTGCAGTGTGCTTGCACGTTACATGTCTAATACCAACCCAGGAAAATATTTTTCTGATCAAAACCAACCGTAGTTAACTGTGCTTTGTTGCGCTTCCCTAACACTTTGGAAAATATCCCACTAACTTCTGAATACTGCTTTCAATGGAAGTCATCCTCACTACCTACATTCAAATTCCTTACAGATACAGGGAGCTTTGATGTCTAACATGCATAGGAATCACCTGGTCAGGTTCACTCATGGTGCCTGCTTTGAGGCCACTGTAGAGCTACTAAAATCCACAAAATTCACCTTCATCTTGCTCAAGTTGGAGTTAAAGCTTTTTGGTGCTTTCACATATAACGTGACATGAGGCCTGCCCGCACACCTCTCCTGCACTGCATATTCTCACCCAACCTACCTATTCTGTAATTCATTTCGGAAACCAGCATCTGCTTTCCCATCAGTGCTTTCAGGCAACTTCTACTCACAAATAATCAAAGCTTTTTTATATAACAAGTCTCACGGCTACTCTTTGAATAAAGAGAAAGCAAAATAGATACCTGTTTTGTCTCACAAGTTCAAAAAGATATGTACACAATAGGCTTAGTAAATTCTTAAATACTTGTGACTTAACTCTGAGAAAGAGACTACAAATATTAAACAGCATCAGGGACTAGTTTTCCCAGAAGCAGCACCAACTCCTGTCAGCGAAGGTTTCCAAATTAATCTTTGTAAAAGAAAAGTTTGAAGGGTTTTGCATAAGCATGGAAAATGGGCATCTATGAGGACTAATGAGATTTGAGGCTGAGAACTGCTACAGCATTCCTGTTCAAGTGGGCTGTAGTAAATATCTTGTTTCTCATGTTGGTATATTCACAAGCACTTTGTTCTTTTTGCATTTCAATTAAAATTCATGGGATGATTTCTGCACATGTTTTTCAAGTCTGCCTGCATTTTCCGTAACTTAGAAAAATTTCTGGCCATTTATTTTTGACACAAGATGAACAGAATGCATGGTCTTTTGTCCAAGTCTTTTGTATTGTGAAGCAGGCCATTTTTCATGGATGAAACCGAGGTACACCCTTACAATTTTGACAGCATTTCTTATCATTCCCTCCAGTTAGCATTGTCACCTTTCATTATTTAATTCTGAAGTACAAGGAAGGCTGATTTATATCCATGATGTATAATTACAGGCAGATGGAGGACTTGGAAAGTAGAAACATTGAATTAGGGCTGCAGTAAATGCCTGTAAGCTTCCCATGAAAAGTCTTCTCCATGTCACCCACCCCAAACCAAACGAAAATTTCATCTAAATGAAGTCACACTGTTGTGAGCGCTGATTAAAACAAAACGAATATAAAACTAGGACATGCATCAGTTGTGGTTGCAAGGTAATTTAAGACATTTTCAAGTACAAAGGATGAAATGTGTTTGTATTAAATCAAAATCATCCTTGACTGTGCCCCTGGTCAAAAAGGCTTTTTCATAACCTCCACTTCATTGGAAATCAGTTTGACACAAGTCCACTCTGCGTTTGGAAGAGAGGCGCTTTCCACAGCTCTTTCATATGATAATGCACAGTATATTTTCAGCTGCCTTGCTTAAACTTTAAACAAATGGAAGGCTTATTAAGAAGATATCATAATTACATGCAGCTATTTTACTAGCTCTTATCTGAAGCAAAAGAAAGCAATTAGTTCAGAACATAAATTCATTCAAGACATTTACTGAACATGAGGGAATAGATCAGCGGGAGAAAATAGGCTCATTTTACCATTTCATCTTCCCTGCACAAAGTCTGTAAGTTTATTCAAGCAGATTTAAGAGAAACTACAAAATAGCTTTAGTGATGGGAACTCTCATATTTGGAAAAAAAACTAAAATATCAGAAGACTTCCAGATCATTTTGAAAAATTGCTAAATTTGTACATAAAAAGGATGATCATTAGACCTGTGGTGTTCTAGGATGGAGGACGGTTGTTCTCACAGACTATGAAAATCATTTGAGCAATAGATACAAAAAGACATTCCTAGTCTAAGTGCCAATAGAAGACAACAGATCACTGCGAACTAATAAATCAAAAGGATAATTTTTTTGCTTAGACCATGGTTGTTTTCACTGGATACAGACACCAAGTGGAAAATATCAAGAGCCAAGTTAATTATTTCATTTCCTCTTTTTCAGGCATTCACTCCTCCTGATCCTTGACTCCTCACTGATCACCATATCCCCCAGGCCCAAGCATCCAAAGCATTTCACATGTTTTAAGCATGAAAAACACACCAACAGATCCAGAATGTTCAGTACAGCCATTCATGTGCTCTAAGTGAAGCATCTGTTTCAGAGTGGCAGCAAGAAAGGGAGGACTTGGACCCTAGAGCCTCCACTTGAGCTATTGCAGTGGCAATGCAAGCCGGGACAAGACCTCCAACAGCAGCTATCACTCCTATTTCTCTTGATATTTAAAACCTCAACATCTCTACCATATGGAAAAACTTTCTTGAAGAGGAAGAGAGGAACAGTCAGGTCCAAGCTTTTCAGAAGGCTTACTCCATTATATTTAGGTTCCAAACTTGCAATAACCCTGTGTTGCTCCTCTGGAATCACTCAGATATATCCAGAAGTTCAAAATAATTATTTTGGCAATAGATTAAGCTGCTTATTTTCAAGTTCTAGGAAACCAAAACAGAACATAATATTTTATATCCTAGCTTGCTTTTTGAATTTGCCCACCTATTAAGAAAAAACACATCAGAGTAAAAGCACTCTTTTGTAAAGAGGTATTAGAAAGAAGAGCACAGAAAACATTTTCCCTAGAGGCACATGCACAGAAATTTCTCATCTGTAACACCACCTACATGCAAATCCTCTTTCTCTATGAAGAATGATGGAACATCCATGCTACAATTTGTTAGCATTTTCCATACTACTAGAAAAACAACTCTTTTCCTAGCAAAAGCTTTTGGCAGGTACACAGGTAGAGTAACAGTTTATCTTTCTGTGGTTGTCTTCTATTGCAGATCTCAGTAGGATTAATTGCCTTCAAAGAAACAGTCTGCAGGTATCTCTCTCTCTGGCTCTGCCATCAATTGCATTCCAAATGCCTCTTTTAACAAACACAACGTAATTCATGCATAGTCACTACTGAACCTAACAAATTCATAATTAGTTACAATTTTGCACCTGCTGTTATGGGTAAATGCTGTCCTCTAATTTAACTTGATACCTTGATTATTCTTTGGAAACTGCAGGAGATACCCATTACCTTGCATGTTTCCTGAAAAGAACATAGCAGCACCAGCTGAATCAAGACAGAAAAGCATTTTCAGTAACTTTAGCAACAATCAAGATCGCACAATACACATCTACTACTCTATTGCATCCATAAACATCATCCCCAGGATGCTGTTGGTAGTTCACATGCTTCAAATTCAACATGATGACAGGTTTAACCACATGTTAGCTAGCTCAGGTTGGAAGCATTATGTATGTTTAGGAAGAGAGTGATCCTACTCAAAGGTGTACCTGAAAGTCTAAAAACCTAACCCAGCTGCACAGCTTCATTCACACTTTGAACCATTAGTATTTGCTGACATGTTGAAACTTGCTTGAATGTGATTGAGAGAAAAAGGAAAAGAAAAAAGGGAAGGAATCATTGCAGATGAGAGAATGAAGCATGGTCCAGTTAGATGCACAGGAAAAGAAAAAAGGGAGAGAAACATTACAGATGACTCTGCTGGATGCATAGGTATTTATAGCTGTGCAGATTTCCTTAACCTCTATATTCTTTATTGCTCAAAAAGTAAATATATGTTATCAAAAACATGTTTTTCTTCTCTAAACCTGTCACCCAGTAGACTTTTAAGACTACTAAAAAGCAACACCTCCAGAAACATTGAAGGGAATGAATCCAGTGTGGACACAAAAAGCTAGTCATTCCAAAAAGAAGTAGATCCACTTCTGTGCTTGGAGTACGTCACAGCCCAGAGAGAAGAGAAAGCTTCTTTACTGGTACTGTGTGACTAGTATACTTTTAGAGCATTAGTTTGTAAAATAACCTTGTGATTATCCCATCCATCATCTGTAATCAGGGTAATGAAATGCTTGTCAATTCTGTTGTTTTATAAAAAAATAATTCCTGCTCAATGTGGATATTTTTTCCCTCTCTTACTAGAAGTGAGCGACATTGGAAGAGATTATTGTAGAATGGTGTCATTTCTTAGAGTCTCGAAGTGCTGTGTAACATCCAGAACCTTTCCGAAACATCTTTTTCGGTTTTAAGTGATCTAACCAAGCCAATAATGAACAGAAATTACTCTACTGGTCAGGTCCTAGGGTTTAATTAGATCTACTACTATATTTAACACATTTTTATTCAGGCATACTCTCACAGCAGTTAATTGCATTATAAGTTACATTTTAAAAAGTCAACTCCTTTGTAAATGCAAATTGGAATGAGCTTTTGCCAAATTTTATAATTCAACTTTCATAGCCACACTATTAGAAGTATACGAAATGTAATCAGTTGCAACCCAAATACACACATGCTCAAATTCAGGGATATCATCCAAGGTGATTGCAGCCTGCAGCTCTCACTAGGTTTGAGATGATTCCGTCATACATGTTCATCCAATACTCAGGGTCAAAGCTGCCCTGGACATGCTCTGAGCAACGGGAAGCAAAACATTATGATACTAATATTTCTGTACCTGGCATAGTGGAGGTAGGATAAAGGTAGGACAAAGAGGACTGGAGAAAGCAGCAGCTTGGTACAATAGGGAAAGCATCAATAATCAACATAACCTGCCCTGGGGGCATCTCACAGCAGAAGGCGGCCAGGTTGGCCAGGCAAGCTAGAACCATACCCACTGGTCCTGGTCTGCTATTTCCACTGGTACCAACAGGACCCTCCTGCTTAAAGGGATGGGGGTTTCTTTATAGCTTTAACAGGCAAGCTCACAAAAACAAAAAGAAGCAGTTTCAGACTGACATGATCCCCATAGCACCAACGGGCTCAAGAATCCTAACCCCCACCCCAGAATAGCACTTGGGACCTAAAGTGAGATTCCTCAGTTTAAGAAAATGTGAAACAATGAACTAGGCATTCAGCTCATCAACCTAATAACTAGCCTTGATAGCAGGTTGTGATAGCAGGTTGCACTCGAACGCTGGCTCAGCATTACAATTTCAAGTGCTGTACAGAAGAGAAATTTGCATTCTTAAGTATTCTGTTTCAGCAGATGACTATAATGAACACAGACACACTGAAGACAAAAGAAAACACTGGAAACCTATAATAAACCTATTTAAAAGAATTTTCTGCTGACTCAAGAATGGTCAATTTGAACTAAAAGTAAGTTTCAGCATACACCAAAAAATCCATGAGCTTTCCATCATCTGTTCTGTCAAGATACTCTAATTTAAATTCACTTCCTTCATTACTTGGACAATTATAAAAGGTTTGTAAGGATTAAGGAACTCCTGTGGACATACAGAAAATCTTTGCTGCTGTAACATTGCCACGACTATGTCCTCACAAGAAGTGTATCTACCCCTGATCAATCATGCAAACGTGTGTCAGTTGTACAAACCTACGGGAGAAAAATGAGCTGCTGCTACCTCTATTGCTGCTCAAAAAGTTGCTGCTTTGCCTTTAAAGCTCTGCTGATGTTGCTTTCAGCAGCTCCACTGCTACAGCTCCTCTTTTCATACCCCTCGGGGGACTGAAGCTGGTGCAGATGGTAAACAAACATGCTTTACAGTCTAGGAATTTATTTTGAGAAATATAGATTTGCTTTTCATCTCTCCATCTCAGTTGTGTTAAGCAAAGAAATTACTCATGTATTATCAAGATGATCCCAAGTTTGATGCAACTCCTGTGACTGCAAGGGCTGACAGGATATTTCCTACAGTCTCAGAAAGTTTACTGACAAGTTTTCAAAGTTCATTATGTACCTAAATTTCATCACGTCGGTCAACTTGGCTTCTATAGTATAGACAGAAGCCAGGTCTCTGACAACATGAGTTTATAGAAGTTAAAGCTTCATGCCATGCATGTCCTTCTCCCATACAGATCCTGAATGTACCCATAAGTTGCATTAAAAGCAAACAGGCATATTATATGCTTGCTTCACACTATCCTTTCCCTAGATTTTCATCTGAGAATTTATTCCAGATGAAATACTGTTATCACTCTTAAAGGTCTAAATTCCCTCCAAAAGCAAGGATGTGGATATATCCAGTAGTTTTGATTCTACCTAGAATGGTTATAAACTGTCTGATCAGATAATAAGCATAATTATCAGATAATATTGCTAAATAATTAGCAATATTTAATTAAAAAGAAACAGCTTCTAGTCAAGATAGTATAAGCATTTTGCAAAAAGACACAGCAACAAAATGAGAACATCCTTTCCACTTATCAGTAGTCTAAAGATACAAAAGGGTTGACACCTGATTTTAAAATTATATTTGAACATATTATATGATTCATGCTTGCTACATATGATGAGTAAAAATCAAATTCACAATCTAGAGTGCCAAAGCTAAGTCTCATGTACATCAGGCAAGTTAAAAAAGACCACTCTAACAACTCAGTTATTCATTCAGACCAAAAATTAATTCTCTGGAGATTAATTCATTTTCCTGTAGACATCATCACTTATTTAGGCCAGAAAGATGCAATGCATATATGTCAGAGTCCTAACTCCTGAATAGTACTTGCTATGGTCATTAGCCTCACGACATGACATTGAGTAAAATGTTATAATATCATCAAGACATAACTTAAAATGTGGTAAATGAACATTTAAGTTACTTATCTCCTTGCAAATATTTACCTTCCATTTGTACTCTTTGTAAAACAAACCGCACACAAACACTTGATTCTCTGAAAAACACTGAGTGATAAAGGCTATGTATAAACTTTCATAACACATACAGCTGAGCAGTCTGAAAACTGAGTATATTGTGATAGAAGAGGCCTTTTCTAAGTGAGCCACTGTGTGTGGTGACCAACATGCACCTAACTTCTGGTCTGAGTTTTAATACTTTAGCTCCCGGTCCTCTGATCTCATTAAGTGTTGTTTTTAAACTGAAAATCCAAAAATGCCAGGCGCAATTAAGACACGCCAATTTAAGTAGCAGCATTGCAGTAAGTACAAAGCATAGATCCGTTTGCACATCTAAGTGAAGCACAGTTACCCACCAGGGTTACTGGGTATTAACAACACTAAACATAGATGCAAGCTTGCCACACATTGCTAAGCTGATTCAAGTTTGTAACACATACAGCATCCCTTCCCAAGCAATAAACCCTCCAAACCAATCTCTCTCATTAATCTGAGCTAACAGCAGCAATGCCACAGGAACTGGTTTTTGTTATAAAACTTCCTGTGAAAGATAAAAGTTAAATGAACATGCAAGATAATGCATAAGTCACAGCAATCATGATGGTCACCTGTGCAAACTCCACAACCAGAAAAAAGGAAGGAAAAAAACAACTCTACAAACATAAGGTAAAAAAGCAGCAAAACATGCTAAAACAAACACAAACAGAATGATGTTAACTTACCTGACACCATGTGAGGTTGCTGGGGAAATTAATTTCTATTCTTTGCTCCCACAAAACAGTAACACTCCTTGGGTGGAGAGAAGAGGTAGGGCAAATGATTGTCACCTGTTGGATATTTTCCTCTGCAGGCTTACTGAGCCTTTATTCATCTTAGGTAGTTACTGCTATGTCTCTTATTTACATTAATTGTCTATTGATCTAGTTTAACTGCCAATTATGGATTTCCCCAGGAAGTGTGTATAGCTGCATTTTTTTTTTGTAACAATATACTGGTCATTTATGTAATGCACTCCATGCATATACCACTCTTCCTATTGAACTATTTCTAGTATTTCTAGTATTTTTGAACCCTGGTGACAGAGACTAAGGTTATTTTCCTCCACCTTTCTCTTAGTCAGTAGGATCAAGACATTCTTGACTACCCTCCTCAGGGAAAGTATCAGGAACTAAGCTGCCTTCTTCCCTCTAATCCCAAGAGGGTGGTAAGAAGAGAAATTGCCAGGAGAGTCACTACCAATTGTAGATAGTAAAGATTTAATATATTCACCGGGGTCTTGTGCTCCTTATATGGCACAGCAACAAGAAAAGCCCATGAACAATGCTCACCTCAAAATCACCCATTTCTAAACATTCACAGGTTTTGAGCTAATTGGTTCCAGGCCACTTCTAAATTCTTATTTCTAATACAGTATTTAATTTTACAAATTAAAGGATTTCATTACTACTTAATTCACTTTGAAATAAGTAGAATGACTCTCAACAACTTCAGGTATCCAGTGATTATGAGGATATCAAGAATTTTCCCCTGCTGGACATCATTTATGGGCATTATCAGTGTCATTTATCAGTTCAGCTTCACATGTCCTAATCCTCATCTTAGTGAAAACCATAGTTTAGCTATTGTGTGCAACCATATTATCCTACACGTATTTCCTTAGAAATGGCCCTCAGCTTCATTAGAATACAGTAGCAAGCAAACAATAAAGATATCCAGCATTGCTCATGGAATCAAATTCCTTCAGTTCCAAAAAGCATTTATTTGGCAAATTCCCTAAAACACCAAAACCAATCACCTCTGAGCAGCAACACTAAGTAACATTTCAGAAAGCAATCCTGTGATAACTCAATTGCTTCTTCTCCCAAGTATCATCTATACATTGATCTGGATATTTTATCTACGGCATAAAGGCCATGTCCCCAACTCTGAGAAACTACCCCAGCATTTACCCCTGGACACCTGCTGTAGATGTGACCCTGACAGATGTGACCCTGACAGCTGTAGCAAGGGCTCCTCTGCTACCAACACTGCAAATCCACTTTAACTTGTCACAGCCATCTAATATCATTCGTTTGCCAGATCAATATCTTTGGAGCACTTGCTCCTCTTTCAGGTTTTGAAATGAATGCCTAGACCTAGGCAATTTGTTAGAGAGAAAATTCTGTCTGCGTTTTAGCAGAGGCCAATCCAATATGATTTTTAAGCATGAGAGAGAAAATCACAAGACCATCAGAAGAAAATAAGAATTCATACAGATTTATTATCCTATTGGACACTGATTTACTCCATGGGCTCTTTAAATATAACACAAACCTAGAATGTTTAAGTTTTATTCTCAATCTAGTATAGTAGAACAAAGCTAAATCCTATGTAACTTTGCAAAAGGCATTAAAATTGTCTAAGACAGATGAGTGGAGGCTGTGATGCACCATCTGTACCGACTGCTCTGTGCTTCTAGCACGTATGCCTCTCCAAGCCACATTTGCTGCTTTTCTGACAGAACTGTTGAGTTCAGTGAATTTCTGGGAAGGTTTGATCAGTTTTAAGACCTTGAAAGACACCAGTCTCCCTCCCAAACATGAACAGTCAATATACGAAACCAGAAAAGGAAGCATCTCACAGCTATCACCTGCCTGCAGTCTCTTACCAGTATGTGCAGCATCATCTAAGGTATTCTGGCATAGTACTTCACAAAACAAACCTCTTCCCTGTCTTACTGACAGACAGGGAACTTCTTTGGGTCTTAACCACGTACAAGCGAAGATCTTCAAAACAATTTTGCCCTCTTTTCCTAACTCAGCTGGAGCAGCTAAGGAAAAACAACCTTGTAGCATGACACACAGAAGAAAAGGCTTCTGAAAAATACTCCCTTAGAGGAGATTGGGGAAAAAGCATGTTAAACAAGAATGAAAAACACGGGAATTTTTAAGATGAGGCAGAGTTGGAACATGAAACATAAACCCATCTTGGGCCAGTGCTTAACCTTCGACATTGACAAGCATCTTCACAAGCTGTGATTATCTTCATGGGTACCAGTTTTTAGTTTAAGCTGAATTTATGTAAAGCACAAACAATACATTCATTATGTTGTGATACTTTCCCAGAGCTTCAAAGCAACATTATTCTGTGCACATACTGGCTGCTGAAAGAATGTGTGAAGGAAAAAAATAGTCCCAAAAGACTGAGATTTTTAAATGCATATTTAGCACTAGTAGATGCACATCTTAAAAAAAATCCCATAAGGATAATCTATATTGAAATTCTAGTCACAGTTTGCATTAAGTCAGCTTATTGTTTTCTATTTAATAAAAGAATAACTTGAATTCATGAACTGTTTGTAAATTTAAATACAATTTCTATACAGAAACTTCATATTTTGATTGTAAAACTAGATCTTGACGAAGACCATATTGTGGTGTTGGATATTCCCCCCCACACCCCCTGCCTCTTTCCATCTGGAAGAGGAAAAAGCTAAGAGAAAGCAGTAATAGTTACTAGAAAGCTTACAGTCTCCTCACTCCAGAATTTATTTTTGTCACTGATTTCCAAGATGTGGCTTTTTAATATAATAATTATATGCCTATATGAATATGATTACAGGATATAATATTTTCTTACAACAGTTAGATCAAATATCCCACTACAGATACGGGCATAAATTGTGGTACATTTATGAAAAGCACTTTTCCACCATTGCCAGGTTCTTTGGCATCAGTATAGATTTAAGAAAAAAGGACATTCATCCTCTTTGCAGAAGAATAAGACAGAGAACTTATCAAGTCAATTTATATAAGAGACAGTATGAAACCATTTGTGGACTTTCCCGAGATTGGAAAACAGGAGCACATATTCTCTGTCTCTAATGAAGAACAGTTTTTAAACATTTCTACAATGTATAGCCAATATGAATTCAATTGCCTCTACATTCACAAAGATATAAAATATGAATTCATTCATAAGGTGTTATCTGAAAATAAGCTATATCTCAATAGCAACAGATTAGAGACTAAATCAACCAAGAAAGGGAAAATCAAAGGTGTTACTTGTTCCTTACCATAGAGTAGTAAATTATGCTATGCAAAAAACACCTCTAGTGCTTCAGCTCACTAAACTAAATATAGCATCCCAGGAGAGTCAGAAGGAAGCCAGGAACAGCCTACTGAATATGCTAAGAAACTCATCTTCTCCTTGGTCTTTTCCCAAGAGGAGAATCTGTTTTCAGTAACACACTTAATATATAACTTAGCATTCCATAACAATATCAACTAATGGAAAAAGTCTAAGTTAAACATATAAAAAGCTAAAAAGTCTTTGTATGAACATCTGTCTTTTACTTTGCATCCACACCTTGAAGGGGTGCAGCACAAAGTCTGCAAAGTTAGGATCACAGCATCATCTAAAAAAGGCAAAGAGAGCAGAAAATACTTGAGATTTTGCTATTGCCTTTTTCTTTAAAAAATATCCAGTCATGAAATAAGAGGTATACAAAGCTCAAACATTTTATTTGTTCAAAAGCACTCCTAACTAATAGCAGTGACACAGAAGACAAACATACTAGCTGGGCTGTGGCAGAAAAAGTAGTTTTCCCAGACCTCTCATTCATTCAAACATATGTTCTTAGTGCACAGAAATAGAGTTCACATAGGTAGCTTACTTGTTTAAAACAGTATAATAATTTAATTATGCCCTAAGTCTCTTATCAGCAGGACTTAGGTGTTACTTTATTTGAAGAGTAAAAAGCTTTTGAAATTTGTATTTAGAGTTCCTTGTGAAATACAACTACATCGTGAAATCCTTCTGGTTCTCAAGATATAGAGCACAGTGCCAACTAAAATGCTTCAAACTATATCACACAGTTTTTTTTTTGTACTGCAGACATTCTGGCACATTCAGTTTTTAATTGTTTTATTCTGAGGCAAAAACTGGTCAGATTTATTACTAAGGTGGACAGCCATGGCAATATTATAACTAACAAATGAATAAGCCAAGATATTTTTCCAAACTCTAAAACATTTGAAAATACATATGAAAAGCTAAAGCAAAAGAGTTCAGAGAAGAATAAAAACTCATTCCATAAGCAAAATGCTGTCTAACAGAGAAAATAGCTTTTAAAGACATTTTTAATACCTGAGCAGATTCTGGGGCATACCAATGATCTGAATTAAAAATACATGCTAGTCTGGTTATATGAAGCAATTTTGCTAATCTTACACTTAACTTTTTTTTAGTAAAAATGAAATATTTATTTCCACCCCCAACATCTTGCAGAGACACCAAGTATAAGCTTATATGGATTGTCAAGAGGCTTCAGTTGGTCACAACTACATTTGGCATGTAATTGCTTAACCAGGAAATATTTCCCATCTTGTGTAAATGTGCTGGGTGTAGGATGATTAATTGTAGTTAATGTGGTTTTATCTCACTCAGAAGATCTGGCAGGAGTAAGACCTTAGATCACAAAAGAAAAAACACTATATAGAGACATCACTTCTCTAACATGACATCTTAACATTTTAGGCAATCACAGCAATTCAAAACAGTCTCAGAACCTCAAAAGTAGTAGATAAGATGTCATTCCAGACATCAGTGAAATGGGACCACATCTGGACTGGAATTTAACAGGAGCTCAGAAGCACATCAGTCTTTTGGACAGAGCATTGGAAAAAATGTTATTCATTTCAAAGTGCTGTAGATAATTGCAGAGCTGGAAATACTCCAGATACGAAAGGTGCTAATACCTTTCATCTTACAAAGTGACATGTGCTTTCTAATGATTTTAAGCCTTATTCACAAGGCAGTTTAGTGCATTGCCTTCTAACCCCATGATAAGGCACAAATTTATGACCAATTTGTAGAAGAGCAAAGTACCCATGACAGTATCATTACCAACAATCGACTTTTGAAGTGTTCTGTCTAGAACAAACAGAAAGCCAAATCATTTGCATGGATCATGGGTTGCAGCATGGAGAACACAGCTGGATTAAAACATCTCCATGTTCAAGATACATAAAGACAAATAAGCACTCAAACATTATTCATGTCATGCAATTATACACAGCTGTTTTTTAAACTGAATTCAGTCCACGGATTTCCAACTCCCCTGGCATATTAGGAAGACATTGTGAAAACACAACAACATGCCATCCAAACACAACCACATCAAAGGGATAGAGCCACACTTGAACATGCTCATCATCTATGAGCAAGTTAAACTGAATTACTTTTGAATCTACAAAGCTATGTTGAGACCTGCAGCAACATTCTACTTGAAATGGGAAATCTCTGATCTGACCACGGAGATCCAAAAGCACTGCTTTTGTAAACTTTCCACTTTTCTGGTACTTTATGATGAGTATTCTTTCTCATATTAATCTGCAGCAGGAGGCAGCAAAAGGATTTGGGGGTAATTTCATGTGGATAGCATACTGCCTTGGGTATTGCTTTTCTTTTCCTAGAAAAATACTAACTTTGATGAACGCTAGCAGCATCCTCCTAAGAGGAAAATAGTCTATGTTCTGAATTTATTCTTTGTCTCAAAATACCCTGGTGAGAACTAAAACACAGTCTAACTACAGATCTCTAGCAGCACAACCTACTGACCCAGTCAGAGACCCTTTGATTTGACATATCTCCAAAAGCCATTCATCTCATATGTGAGTTTTTGTATTGCCAAACTAAAAACTGAATGAAAAATCTTTGCCTTGTTAAATTTAACTCCAAACATAAGACTAAAGCTTAGATTCATTCTTGCAGCTGCATGAGCCCTTGTTGGAAACGTGTAGCTTAGTATTTAAAAGTTAATACACAAGTGTTTTTCCTTCCAACTGAAGAACTAAAGTCTAATTTACATACATGAACCTCTCTTCTTACAAGCTGCTCTTAAACCTGTGCCATTACCCTGAGCAATATATGAGCTAAGTAATAACATGCTGATGAGATGTTCTACATCTATTCTTACTGTGGTACTACTCTAATGATGCACCACAGCATTAAATCACTACAGGAAAGACCATTCTGATGATAGTGCTAACTACAGACATTTTCCCAGTATAAAAATCATTAGGAGATCAAACTCTCAGAGAACAATACCTTTAGATTTGATGAGGTTTCAGAATTAACAGTTATTTCATCAGTAAGAAATACAAATTTACTTTGTACTTGTGGAGAGCTGGTCTCCCAAAGACTTCTCCTGGCACATATCAAACACACCAAGTACTTGATCGCCTTAATGAAAACATTGTAGTCGAACAGGGGAAGTGCGAGGCAGAACATCAGTATCAAAAGCAAGAAAATGACATCGCTTTGTTTCAATACCTCTGCCCTGCATTTTTACAGAAACCATGCTTATATGGTGTTTCCCCATTGCTGGCAGGATCTATCTGCGATGGAAACAGTACAAGGTTACTGAACAGCAACAAAAGCTTATACTATCAAAGATATTCAGTCCAATGTGCTGGAGGAAGGTGCTAACAGAGAAACACTAATATTTGATAGTGATATTTGATATTACCTGACTTCCTTAAACATTTCCATCACTTCACTTATTTTCTTTTAATAATCAATCAATCTCCAAGTCAGTGTCACTACAGTAGGTAAATTTAACTTAGAATTTCTCTTGCTTTCTAACAATGCTAGCTGGTTAAAAACTTAAGAATAAGATTCTTACAAATTGTACATGTTCATTTAAGTTTTTTTGTACCTAGACAAATGTTGTTTTATGTGATTGTGCTCATATGAAAATCTAGCACTGCTGCATAACTGAGCCTGCAACTATATCATTTACCTAAAGCAATTTATTCAAGGTTTCATCATCACGCCGCTCTGGAGCTGAAAATGAAAGAGTTGACATTTAATGAAGACCATCTGAAGTGTTCCTGCTGCAGCTGCAGGCTGTGTAGAAACTGTAGTGCAGGAGGCAATATACTGTATTGTAATGCAGATTTGCTTGGGACTGCATCTGCATCAACAAAATCGTTTCCCATGGTCTTCACTGTATTTCTTCTATTCATACAATAGAATGTAAATGCAGCTATAAATTTTACCACATACTAAATGCATAGAGATAATGGAAACGGTGAATTATGAATGAATCACTTATTGTGATTCCTCAAGGATTCTCATATAGAAAATCATATGCGTGCAAAGATACTAAAGCTAAACTTCTCTATATTGATCTTGAAATGATTTGAAAGATATTCTAATTAACATCGAATTCAGAGATTTGTTATTCATGACAATGCCAAATAAACTAACAAAAGACAATTTTATACCAATGCTACCTAGGGGCAGACAAACATACTTACATTTGGGATTACTGAGTTGGGGAAAGAAAGGTAATAGTTTGAGGAAAAAAGTTACCCAGCTACTTCCATGTGTTTCCAAATTCAAAAAAAAAACACAAGCAAACTTTGTGGAATATTTTCTAGTGAGCGTATTGAAGAGTCAAAGAACACACACTAAGATGGGAGGTTTTCATAGGGTGGGTGAAAATCCTTTTAAATAAAACGCCTCTGTGAATTGCGCATTTAAAACGTAAATCTGTACTTGTCACATTTATCATGAGATTAATAATTACTTAGCCATTAATAATTCTCTTAATGGTACAATGAGGATTAAAAATTCTTCTGCTTTGATAGTGTTTAGAAATGATTAGAAGAGTTATTCAATGATATTGTTTCAGCTATAATCTACAGCAGTAAAACACCTACCAAGCTTTGGGAAACTCAAGATATTCACAGCAGCAAATGCATTTTAAGATCAATGGGATCCTCAGGCTTTCAACCATTGTAAGAGCTCTGCAAATTTCCCTTCTCTCTGCTACCTCTGCTTTATTCATAGTCACAGTCTGAGTTACTCATTTGAGTGGACTCACTTAAATACTTTAGCTGATATTAACTGATATGAGATAAACCAGACATTGACCATTTCTAAATTATTGGTCAATGTGTGTTCTATGTCCTGCACCTGGCATATCCTAGCACCATTAAAGCACTTTTGGGGTCACTGATTTTTTAACCAGTCATGTGGGTAACCTTAATGCCCGAGAAATAAGCACCGAAATGTTTAAGAGTTCCCAAGGCCCTGACATTACTTTCATTTTCAAGTCTGCCCAAAAGTCCACTCTGATGTAGAGTGAGGGATGGACACAGAATCTGTCCATCTTCATATTCAAAGCAGCTTTCTTCAAAGCCTCATATGCCTTTACTGAGATCCATCTATCATCCCTATGGGGAAGAGTGTGATAAGAAGCAACAAGGACTCTTAACATGAGACCATTTCTAAAGGTTGTACCAAAAATCCAGTTCAAAATAAGCACCATAATGAAAGAACAGGCAACTCAATTGAGTCCATAGTGCGAGTGAATCCAAAAATATTTTAAGGGACAAGAGAGAAAAAATAAAACAGTCAATGATCTCAGCATTCGTTTTCAACAAAAAGGCGTATCTAGATGAGAAATCATTGCTTATGTTAACAATAAGCAGATTTGGGGGTGCAATTCCTAGCTAGTAAAATTTAATAAAAAAGGGCCTCCATACTTCTGTAACTGAACTAAAGCTAGTCAACTTTAGCCTTCCAAACCTCATTTGCTCAGGAAAAAGACATATAAGTTAATAAGCTATTCATCTTGCACACTTTTGGACATATAATTCTATTTAACCTTCAGGATATGCTTATTTGGAAAACAAACATCCAGCATTAAATACATCATAAGTAAACATTAGATAATGCAATAAATGCATTAAACAGAGGCATAATAATGATACACTAACAAATTAGATTTAGATATTTTACGAAGTGGTTTATCAATTTAATCTAACATTACAGAATTAAATAAGCCTAAACTTGGGCTGATCAGCTAACTTTAACAGCAAAAAAACATCTTATGAAGTGCTGAATCTTCTTGTTTGTATTTATTGTATTGGTTATAAAATATTTTCAAGTCAACTTTGTTTGCATTAATATTGGAATTTGCTTGCCACCTACAAAGAAAACCCATTTCCTTATCTTGTCACATAATAATCCTTCTGGAAATTGACAATACTCTCTTTAATGATCTTACTTTCCTCAAAATTTTCTTCTGTTATGGTGTGGCCCAACTAGGCCCTGCTTGAGCAAAAACATTTAACAAGTACAACAAGGAGCTGGAAAATAATGAGCCACAAATGATCATGACCAACAGCTTCAAAAGAAAACCTACTTTGACTAGAAGAATTAAGAAAAGCTGCAGAAGTGCCATACCAGCAGAGAAGATGTCTGTTATTAAAACTTGATTTTCTATTTCACTCAAATTCAAATTACACCATGTATTGATGTAAAGATGCTGTTTCTTTACTATCATTTGCCCAGTGTGTTCCTTTATTTTTACTTTTCCTCCATTTATCCATATAAAATCCATTTAGTACAACCTATTGGCAGTCCTCTAAAACGTGACTTATGGTACCAGTTAAGCACTTATCACTTACTGTTCATTCTTCCAGGAACATTATTCTTCAGGGCTTCAAAACACTAAGCATCTCAGGAAAGAAATCAGTTTCTAATTTATAATTTCTTTTGACTAATAGAATATTCTTGTTTGCCTATTAGGAAAAATAAAAGAAAATATATCTACTCTGATATCCATGTCAAAACTCCATATTACTCATTAACAAACAAATGCTCAGGCCTCTTCAAAAGATCCAAGCACTTGCCTAACTTAAAACATGAATGGCCTATCTGCCTTTAAAGCAAATTATTTGGCTATTTTCTATATACGTCTATATATATATATTCTATATATTCGGCTATTTTCTATATACTTCTATAGGGACATTTAACAAATGGATACAAACCTATGTAG
Source organism: Nothoprocta perdicaria (assembly GCF_003342845.1). Classification (NCBI taxonomy): domain Eukaryota; kingdom Metazoa; phylum Chordata; class Aves; order Tinamiformes; family Tinamidae; genus Nothoprocta; species Nothoprocta perdicaria. The sequence continues at coordinate 6,832,455 of NW_020454982.1, forward strand.
ACTCATTCTCACACTTCACAAACTCTTAAGACTTTAACTGGGTGATTTAACTAAGCTGATTGTTTAAATCAAAGGTATGTAAAGCTTCATTGACTTGAATGTTTTATTAATTTCATCTCAGTGATGCTAATTGCAATTAGGTGATTTGATTTTGTGATTTCTAAACTGTTAGGCCACCGCATTGGAAGGCAGCACTGTCACTTGTTTCAATATCTGGTCTGAGACGAGGCAGCTTGAGGATCCTGATGGATGTTAACCAGTCAATCCAAACCCAGTTCACCCAGTTTACAGACGAGCAGCTCAAGAACCGCCCTGATCTGATCAACAGCAGTTTGCTGCACTGTACTAGCTGTAGACATGCTATTAAAACTGAGTGCATAGGCAAGCAGATTGCTTCCTTTGAATACAGTTTATTTCTTAAATCTCAACCCCCAGAACTTAATCATCATCTAATATTTGTTAAATTGAAAGTAGACAAAAACAGGAATCTATGCAAGAAAACACTAGCACCTGGAAATGATAAAGAGCAGAGAAAGCAGTGTATGCACTGTTTTTATAAAATCAGGCCAGTATAATAATTACAATTTTATTCAGTATATTTAAATGATAGTCACTGCTATGAAACCTTTGAGGAATATCTACCTCTACACATTTGAGAAGAAAAAAAAATGCTACATCTCACAGCTCTTCAAGAAATCTTGTTCATCCAACTTTAGCAAGGGCAGTTGAAAACTATGAAGTCTCTGTAGAGCCCACGACCTACATGACACTACAGAAAACATGAACACCATTTAGGATATGTTTTGCTCCACCAGCACCAAAATTATCCAGCCACATAGTAATCTCTTAACGCTCACCATCTCCAATTACCACTCCCTATCTCATCTGATTTACTTTTGATCCTCACTACATTACAGTTTTGCCTGGAACATGCCTAATACCTATGAGTATGAGTACAGAATCTCCTTGCAGTGTGGAAGCTAAGTTAAATTCTCTAAACACAAAACTGTGCATCTTTATACATTTTATACACATGTAGAGTGCCTTGAGAGATACTGCTAATTTGACCCTAACTGAGGGATGACTGTGAACAAGCAAACTTCAAGAACCTCTTGACAAGTTATAAAACTTCTAATCTGTTTCTCCAGAAACAAGTGATCTTCCTTGCAAGGCTTACAGCTTGCTCTATCCTATTGAATATAACACAAAACTGCCATGAGCCGATACTGTCGCCCCATCCTACATATTTTTTAGGAACAAAGTACAACATTATTTCTAGCTCAGATGGTTTTTATATCAAATCTCCAAAGTATTCTAATACCTGACTCCAAACACATTTTGCCATGTCATTCACTGCTGAAAAACTGCCTTACAGGAAAGATAAACAGGTTTCATCTCCAGTCTCCAGCCTTTCCATCCTCAAAAAGGGCTGTCAGGCTACAGAATAACTATGGGGAGCCCTCTGATAAAATGCTAGCAGTGATAATGCACATTAATTTTCACCACTGTCTCATGAGTGCCTTCATGCTGAGAAGCGAATCACAGTTTACATATTGATGAGAACAGCATCAAGATCTTTCCCTCATAGTTTCACATAGGCAGTACACAAGAACAGGACTGCAGGGTTCCCAAACTCTTACCTGCAGTTTCTATACAAAAGGGGACATATTTATAACCCCCTACTGCTACAAAGAAGAAAATAATCTGATCTCTGTGCCCATAGTGAAGAGGACAAGTAATGTGTTTAAATTACAATGAGAAAGCTTCAGCTGAAACATGAACAGAAACCCTTCTATTAGGAAGGGCTGGAGGGAATTGCCTGGGGAGACAGCAGAGTCTCAATCATTTCAAATCTTCAAGAGTAGCTTCAACAAACATCTGTCCTGAAACTTGAGCTTGGGGAGCTTTGAACTGTCCAGTACATCAGGCATGGCAAAACTCCAAATAAGCTCTTCAAGCTGATGAGCTCTCCAATTTACATACAAAATGTTTTTCAAGCCACATTACGAGCTACTTAGCAGCAGCAGGTAAAATATGAAAAAAACACGTTTTATTTTACTCTCAATCCCTAAGGAACATTAGATACATAACAGTAATGCTAGGGGCTTGATTAAAACTAACTAAGCACAGGGAAGAGATCCAACGTCTTACTGCCCAAATCCTGCCTAGGCCTATAGTGCACAGACAGCTAAGGGTATTCTGATCCCAGTTTACAAAGCTCCAATGTGACCTACAACAGCACTGCATTTACTTTCTGACCATTGCATTCAACATGCAGCAGCTGACTGCATTTGGTGAGCAAAATTCACACCCCCAAATCAGCTCAGCAAACTTGGCTTTATCATAATGTTCAGAGGTTGTCTAACACAGACTTCACATCTAAGGGAAACAAAAATGTACTCAACTATTCTGTGTAGATATGGACGCTATAGTTTTTCCTCTGCACTTTATGGCAATAAGAAAAACTCACATTTGTTGCTACACATCAAATAAGACACCTGTGAGCAGAAGTGGCATTACTAAGAGGACACGATGGATGCTTCTGTCTATCTAGGACAGTAGTATAAGCTACATACTTATGCTCATTACATCTGCTTACACATTCAGGAACCTACCTAGCTTTCTTAATGTGCTGCTTTACTAGTGATTTACAACCCCCTCCATTCCCACCTGCACCTTCCCCATAAGAGATAAAATCTGAAAGTTTTTCTCCAGGAAGGCCATAGAAAAGGACAGCGAGAGAAGAGCAGAGTCCTTCAGGCAGCAATATGGTTTATACTAGCCTCGACAACACAGCTTTCAAAGGAGAACATTGACTTATGGTCCAATGACACTACCCAGGAATGTCACAAACTTTTCTTGGAAAAAGGAACACTCTGAAATCCTACATAAATACTAAAAATAAAAATATTTAGCTCTTGTTTCAGTTACTTAAAAACAGTCTGTCTTACCTGGCCTCTGGGGGAGCAGAAAAAACAGCTCTCCTTTTCTCCTTCCAGACTGCCAACTAACTGCTGCTAAGTTATAGCCAAAGCATGCAGATATTCTATTCCAAAACAGAACCCAACCTCCAAGTTTTCTAACACTCTTCTCTTTACCATGATGCTTTTAGTCACCTCTTGTGGCCCTATGGTCATTACAACCTGTAAAATGATAAAGCTAACTTGAGCAGAAAGCAAAATAGAAAGAAAATAGGAAAGTGAAAATTAAGCTAAGAAGGATACCTATTCAAGAGAGCATTCAAATGGACTTAGTCAAGACCTACTAATCAAGGGCTGACTTGTAGGTCCCTTAGTATACCTGAGCAGTTTTCAAAAAACATCTTTTCATTTACTTTTCTGTCAAGATTTGCAACAATGCAAAAGATCCTAATGTTTTGGTTTTGCACTCTCATCTTCCTTTTTGTAGCTTAAAAGTTATCATTGTGGTCTCCTGAGACCACACCTGGAAGCCCTAGAAATCTTAATACACATCCCTTTTTCAAAATGCCTTTCCTATTCCTATGGCCCATGATTAATACATTTATATGCACATATACTGCACATAGACTGTTATTTAATCGCCTAGATTTTAAGTTTCCATAATAATCTGTCAAATGTTAATGATAAGAAAACACTGCAAGAGCAATAAAGTCAGTAATATGCATCAGCAACTACTTCTCCTAAAGTAATCTATTCCCAAGGCAAAATCATGCAGAATTGCAGTTGCATTGGGCAATAGGCAGCAAGAAGATGGAGCAAACTATGACCTTATTCACCACAGCTAACAATGGTCAAAAGAACAAATCATGCATGGCCTATGCTGCATCTTCAGCCCTTTGCTCCTTTATTAAAAAGTCTTAACTACCAGCACTCATCCTCTAAGTCAACTTCCAAAAGGTACCATCTTAGTCCTCTTATTGAGGACCTCTTATTATATTTTGCCGTCAGTTGAAATGGACAAAGAATTCCACTCAATTGCGACAGATACGAAGAGTTCAAATAAATATTTCAGTCTGCCACAGCATTGTGCCCTCTTGAGAAAACTGCCATAATTCTTGGCACACAAAGCGTGTATTTCATACAACTATTTCATCATAGCTGCCCAACAGTATTTGAAATGGCCTTCTTAAAGTGGGTTTTCTCCCCAGCTACATTCTAGTTGTAGCTCTCATTTTGCATTTAAGCAAGGTTTCAGGTGAATTAAAATGGACAGATATGGCAGCCCTAAAGTAATATATGAAAGTCTTATTGTATTAGTCATTTTTCCTGTCATTTTGTATTAGTGTCATATTAGTCTAATGCAATACTAACATGATACTGAAATGTTAGCATATTACATATTACCCAGTGTGTCAAGCTCAAGTCTGATCATATTACTTTGCTGTGTCTATTCCAGAGATGAAATTCTTCCCTTCTCACCACCCACTAAAAACTAGGCAGGACTTGAACAGAAAGCACAGGGTGCTGAGGCATGTGCTGCTAAGGATTGCATAATAGGTATTACCATCCCTTAAGTCAAAAGGAAACACCCCAACTGCAAAGAACAGACAATATTGATTCAGTCTGGGCATTCGTTAAAAAAAGTATTCCTCTGCATTTGGTATGGAATGACTCAAAATCAGCTCGAATGGTGAATCATAATAGCAATATCCCAGTATATTACTACAGCAGAAGAAACCCATTAGAAAAAAGCATTGGATATTCCCTTTCAGTCTTGTTTACATTTAAGCAACAAGCATATTGGATAATACACCATTTGGTATTATTTTTTTTCTGATGTACTTGTTTCTAACAGCCTCCTACCAAGCAGGAAGTAAACCAGAGCCAAGTATTAGAAGGTGTGACCAGGTTCTTAGCCATGTCCTGGAAAAATCTTGCAAAATTACAAATACACACTTGTTTGATCTCAATAGCAAACACATTTAAGTAATAGCATTTCTAAAAGTTCTGAGAAGAAAAATACACACGACCATTCTTTGTTTTTAACTTAACACATCTTCTTGAAAATGGTACATGGATGTTTCAAGTTCTACTTCTAGGCAGGACTGCAAGCATTTTTCCAAGTGATAACCACATCCTTCGCCAAGTGCAACATTTCCTGTTCATATGAGGGAATATAAGTTGAGTTTGCCTCTGATTCTTACTAAGTAGTTGAATATTTCAGCTTATTTCGAGTAAAATATTTAAACATATTGGTAGGAAACAAACGTGAAGAATCCTCAGGCTCATCCTGAAGCTGCATCTTAAAGGACTTGGCAAATTATGATTGATAGACATTTACAGAGAATGAAAAACATCAAGAATTTAAAGTCTTCCTGTATAAATTCATAACATGAAAGTTTAACCTAAATAAAATCCAGTTACTCAGGGAGGAATATGAGCTACCTTAATATATACTAAAGCTGTAATTGGGGACCAAGACATTGAGGGGAAAAAAATCTTATGATCCTTGTCTTCTTGACTGCCCTATATTGCTTTCACAATAATTATTTTGCATTATATTGTCCAGGAAAGCTGCAAAAATTTGGCGTTAAATTTTTAGGCCATATATTTCCTCACAAATCCTTAGCAATTACTACCATGATCACTACAAGTAGTGTAGAGCATGATAGTCTAGGGGCCCATGAAAAAATCCCCCTTACACAAGGTCTGCACATACATAATCATATGCACTTGCATTTGGAGTTAACCAGTACAAGAGAAAATAGTATTTCTGTGGCAAGCGATGGAAAAAACCTACAGCAATCAACTGCAAGTCACACAAGTGTAACAGCCATAAAAAAGATATACTTGCTGAATTCCAGTTTAGTATTGACATTGCAGTACTTCTCTATTTTGAAGATTAAATATAGATCACACACACTTTTGTTCAAGCATAGAACCATATAAAGGCACCTCTTTTTACAGCTTATACTGCAGCAGCACAGGCAAGGGACAGCTCACTATGTTATAAGGTGCAGTCATCTGCACCTGCACACAAAAAAAGCAGCTTTTTGCACACATGCCAAAGTTAATTTCACATTTATGCATGTTTTTCAGCTTTTCCAGATAGGCTTTGTTCTAACAAAGACTTAGGTCACAAGTACTGAGTACAAGACAACATGACAAGCAATACTGTTTAGTCTTCAGATATTATTTTTAAAAAAGGATTTTAAACTAAATTTACAGCTAAGACTGAAAAAAAAGACTAACTTTGAGTCTTAGACTTATAGGTTTAAGTCTACACCCAAAATATCAGTTAAGTCAAGCAATAAGGGAAGCTAAGGTACCAGCTTAATTTGAATGTGTTGGAAGAACTGTAAGCATATGATCTGATGAGCAGAGTTTCACTGAATTTAGATAAATATCCACAGCTTTTTAGAGCTGCTTGCAAAGCACAATAAACACACACTTGGTCAAGCTGCCATCTACCGGGTACTTGCAGTATTTAAACACTTCCTTGGATTCCAATTTGAGAACATACATGCACAACATGATTGCTGGTAAATGAACACGCAAAGCAAAACAACACCAGAAATCACCATATATCCTAACACCAGTGTTGAGCAGGGATGTTGACCACCTGGTCAGGAAAAAGGTGCACAGCGATGAGAGAAAGAAAGCCTAATAAATGATTCCAAGCTACCTACATAAAAACAACCATGCATCACAAAGGGATTATTTTCTAAGAGCTCATTTTTCAGTAAGTTAAAGAAATATTCCTTCTTGGAAGGTTTAGTCAAATCCATCAAGAAGTAAGGCTGCTCCGAGTAGACTAGACATGTTTAAAAGCCCCAAGTCAAACCTAAGTTGATGAGGCTAATTTTCCACATGAAAAATGAAGCTGTAGAGGAGAAAAGAATACAGATGTATTTAGTGGAGCATGGCTGCGTCCTTTCGAAGCACAGGCCAAGTTCAGAGGCACTAGAGGCACCCCTAAGAAAACCCGGGCTCAAGCAGGTGGTCCATACTCCCCATTTAAGAGCAGCACTGCTCTTTCGACCCCAGGTATCAAGTTGTTTCTTGAGCAGCATTTGTACAACAATTAATGCCCAAATCAACTTAAAATCTCTCTTCTGTTAGCAAACTTGGTTTAGCTTTCTTGCTAACAGGAAGGAAAAACTATATACACATACATTGTGCTAACTTAGCATACTTTCATACTGATACAGTTTTTTCCACAAAAAAATGGACTAATACAAGTATACTACTTTATAAAAAGTTATCACCAGAGTCTGAATTAGAAATGACTTAATTACTGCAATATTAAAAAATCAAATGTAAATTGAACCCAAGCAGCTTAGCAGAATTCTAAACCTTGACTTTAATCCATATATATATTCTCCCTTATATAATATCAAATATTTTAAATCATAGCTGTTGCATTAAACTGGATAAGATGACATTTTAAGGTCACTTACACACAATCAAACATGATGCTGACATTTACAGTACATTTCCATTTCTAGACTCATGCTTTTGTACTAAGCTAAAAAATCAGCTGCCTTTTTGTAAGAGAATTTTCTATTTCTATTGTTACTGCAATAATATAAACCTTCAGGATCAAATGCTGATTGCTTTGCCTAATGTCCCCTGAGCCTAAGACGTTGGAGACCCAACTTTCCTGGTCTATTCGCTCCGCTTTGGTAGTAACAAGGTATCTGACTCCTGCTAACTACAACTCTGTATTTGTACAAAAACAGTTGCAGAGTTGATGTAGATAAAGATTTGCCAGTTAAGTAGTAACTCAAAAACAGTTTATACTCTTGATAAGGATTTTTTTTCATTTCTCCTCACTGGAAGGAAGTAGTGTCAGGTGAGATTACAGTTTGATAGCTTTTCTTGACATTGTAGAAGTAATTCAAGTTTAACAAATACCATATTTCACTTGATCAGTTTGTAGATATCAGTTTGATATCTCTAGTGTGTGTACTCAAGGAAATGAGAGCAAAAATATCCACAGGTTCCCCTACCATTTACTGTTTTGTGAAGAGTGCTAATACTTTCCAGATTGCTTTAAGTAATTAAGAAATTAGTAAATCCAAATAAGGAGTACATATGAAATGACTGCTTTTAGGGCAATTTGTGTAACTGCTTGGGATGCAAAAAAATGGTGTGAATACTGTGATCCTACTATTTTTCTTTTTTTCCTAGTATTAGCATAATATAGACCAGTTGTTTGAGAGCTCGTATATAACAAAGGTCTTCTTCCAAAATGGTATGCTAAAAAGCCCCAAGATATTTATATTATATATTTTAATTATATTATAGCTTTTATGTATATATTGTATTTATATTTACACGTAAATACAATCAATAAGATTATTGATATTGTTTTTGTACTTGTCCTGTATTTTTTTCAAATATTTTAATCCCTCAAGAAAACCAGGAGTGCTTCTTTTTGTTAATGAAACAGTAAGAACAATGGATTTCATAAATAATAAAGCACACTTCAGTGAACATTAATGAGTTTAACCTGTTTCAACTTATAGTTTTATCAAAAGAATGCCAACCTCTCCATGAGGTATTGCCTAGTTTGGTTCTGGACCTTCAAGAATGAAAAGTGCCCTTGGGTGAGGAAACCCTCAGTGTTCTAAATCTCAATAGATTTCTTATTGAAATATATTTCTGTGTATTTTGTCCTCATGCATCAAGGCATGCAAGCTGTATGTGAAACAAGGTTTATACATGCCAGTGTAAAAGGTGATAGAAATCAGGCTCAAAGACACTGGTTATCCAAGGCAAAAAAAAATAGAGACATTTTCATTTCAATGAATATTTGATTTGTCGCTTCCATTCTTCTGCATTCCTTGCACGCAAAGTGGATGCATTTTATAGCTCATGCACTTTGAAGCTTCTTGCAATTCCTATCCTGGCATTAAATCAAGTTCAGCAGTACTCCAACCTGCACAAAGGGACAATGTAAGCTCTTGTTCCCCATTCTCTTGTTAGGCAGTGCTGCTTACCCAAGTCCGTTGTATAGCAAGGAACCTGCTACCTAAAACAGCCAACTGGAGTGCAGGTTGTACCTCCCTCAATAACACAGAGCTAGCAGTCATTCCAAGTTGCAGTAGGAATTTACTCAGCCATTTCATCCCATAAAAAATAAACATATACTGTATATCAAAGTTCTGGAAGTGATGATCCATCCTCCAGACACTTCTAAAAAGGCAATTTCTTTGTCAAGTAGAAGCTAAACAAGAGTTTTATCCATTCATACACTCAGCCCCTGTTGAAGGAGTAGTTAAGCAACATGTAGCACTGTTCAGTGTTGTGGAAAACTCTACAGTTCCAACTCATTGCATGCTCATCTATAGCTGATTTTAACTCAGGAAGCTTGCTTTTATCTATTTCAACTTTATGATTATGATTACTTATATTTTATATATTTTCAACACTATACATACTGCTTTCACAGCTGTTCTACTTCACTTGACTAGAAATATCAATATTTAACAAGGCATCTGTTCTTAATTCATGTTTAGCTTGATACCAAAAACATGGCCTTGATACCAAAAACATTTGACCTGGACGAGGGCACGGAATGCACCCTGAGCAAGTTTGCGGATGACACCAAGCTGGGTGGAGTGGCCGACACTCCGGAGGGCTGTGCTGCCATCCAGAGGGACCTGGACAGGCTGGAGAGTTGGGCAGAGAGGAACCTCATGAGGTTCAATAAGGACAAGTGCAGGGTCCTGCACCTGGGGAGGAATAACCCCAGGCATCAGTACAGATTAGGGGTCGACCTGCTGGAAAGCACCTCCACGGAGAGGGACCTGGGAGTCCTGGTTGACACTAAGTTAACCATGAGTGAGCAGTGTGCCCTCGTGGCGAAGAAGGCCAATGGGATCCTGGCCTGCATCAGGAGGAGCGTTGCCAGCAGGTCAAGGGAGGTGATTCTGCCCCTCTACTCAGCTCTGGTGAGGCCGCACCTGGAGTACTGTGTTCAGTTCTGGGCACCCCAGTATAGGAGAGACGTGGAGCTTCTGGAGAGGGTCCAGAGAAGGGCAACCAGGATGATTAAGGGAATGGAACATCTCTCGTATGAAGAGAGGCTGAGCGAGCTGGGCCTGTTTTCTCTGGAGAAGAGGCGGCTCAGAGGGGATATGATTAATATGTATAAGTTCAGGAAGGGAGAATGCAGGGAGGAAGGGGACAGGCTGTTCTCACTGGTGGCCAGCGATAGGACGAGGGGTAATGGCCACAAGCTGAAACACAAGAAGTTCCGTCTCCAGGTGAGGAGGAACTTCTTTACTGTTAGGGTGACAGAGCAGTGGAACAGGCTGCCCAGGGAGGTTGTGGAGTCTCCTTCTCTGGAGGTCTTCAAAACCCGCCTGGATGCCACCCTGTGCCACATGCTCTAGGTGTGCCTGCTTGAGCAGGAAGGTTGGACTAGATGATCTGTAGAGGTCCCTTCCAACCTTAAATATTCTGAAATATTCTGAAATATTCTGAAATGGCTGCATTGCCAGTACATATTATACTATTATGCAATTTGGAGAAAAACAAAAATATTCTTTAAAGATAGAGTATGGGTATTAAAAGGAAGGGAGCAGAAGATGAAGAGTGAGAAAGGACAGGGGGAACAGAGGAAGGTCTGATGCAGCAGTGATATTCTTAATTCCACTTCAAGTTAAGTAACCTTCAAATTGTAGAAATACAAAATTCATTTACTTTCTGATACAATGAGCTTAGCTGCTTAACATGACTCCGACAACAGCTTCTGAGGTTGCTAGAATTATTGGCATTATTAGGAGAAAAAGTTTAAGACACCAAGATAGGGGCAGAGGGCTCATAAACTTAAGTGTGCCTTGGGTTTTAGCTGAAACTAATCAAAATAAACAAAAATAACATGAATGACCAAGCTACAGAAAGAAAACAAATGGATAAAGGCTGATTATCAGACCAATTTGGAATCACTATATGGCCCCTATAATTTATATATATCAAAATCTGTATGCAAGAGAACACCTGAACACCAGCCAAAATCTCTCCTCTTCAAACTGAAGCCATTTTAAGAAATTTTATCCATACATACTCATTCAATTTTCAGGTAGGTGACTGTTTTTAAGGCCACTAGACATCTCCCCACCGACCAGGCTTCTTTCCAATACAGTGATAATGGTCATGTAAACTTAGTCAAAAGCACAAGTTTTCCTTCTTATAATATTAAATGGCAAAATGCCAGTTGGAAATGAAAGTGAACCCTCACTTCAACAATAAATAAATGTGTTTAAAGGGTACAAAGACAGCAAAATTAATTTTGTAGTGATCAATTTCTGAATTTAAATGAATATAATTATGAAGTCCATTAAATAATTCAGTGATTACATTAGGCTTATTTCTGAGTCTGATGTCACATTTTTCTTCCCAATTAACTCAGCTGTTAAGATTAATTTCATATTACTAACAAAAGTAAAGATCAGAGCCAAGATTCTCAAGCTTAGGTTTACTTAATAGCATATAGCACCAAACTGAGCCTTTCCTCAGCATGAATACAGATCTTCTGTGATCTTCAGTCACTGTAAGCCCCAAAGAACTTGACTTTCTACCTTGTAAGAGTAAAGCTATATGGTAACTGCCTAAATGGCACTGTATTAACATGTGTCCTTGATTCAGACCAATTTCTTATTTTGATTTCAGACATGAAAGATAATGGATAGATGCCTTAAGTGGATCAGACATCTGCAAAGAGTGCATATTTTATCTTTCACTGATATAGATCTATATCCCATAACTTGACAACACCAAGTTATTTGTAGTCCCAACTATCCTACCATTTTGCTTCTTGGTAAAAATTTACCAAAGAAAACACTAAAACTGTTCTCCAAAAGTGAATCATTTCTCCTCTGAAAAAACATCTGTATGTTGCCATTAAGTATGAGTATTATGAAAGCGTTATGTAGATTTAACAAAAAAGTTCAGTATTCGCAGCCATGTTATCAATTCCATGAGTGGGGAGGAAAAACAGTTTTCAGAAGCAATCCAAGACAGAAGCAGTATCATCATTGCCAGATCAATTCTATTTAGTCTTGAGATGAAATTTGAGATGTGATGTGAACTAAGTTAGGTCTTTAAACCAGTCTAGTTCCCCAAAGCAAAAAATCCACTTCAACAGAACACAAGTTAAAGGACACCTACCTTACACATATTTTAGAAATAGATCTAAGAGCTACAGAGTGACTTATACATAAACCCAAGCTACACACCTCATGTCTCATTAATTTGACTCATTTTGTATCAAGTAGCAGCCTTCCCTTCACAGCACTGACAACTATTAGAAAAAGCAAAATTTCTTCTTCCAATCAAACTTTGGACCAAAACAAACCATATTAACACAAGAACTTGAAACTCAGGTAAAGAGCAGTTAGTAAAGACTCTGCCAAACCCTCAGACACTAACACTCAAGTTTTGCACATCTGTAACTTTCAATCAAATTAAGAAAAAACAGTGACAAAGGTTTATTTGAAGTTATATATGGGATAGTAAAATCATCTAGTAATGATTATTATCCATTGGAAAAAAGAAGAAAGTGAATTTACGTTACAAATCAATAAAGAAGCATCCTCAAACATTAACTTCTCACCTTTTATACCTTGTGCTGAGACAGGTAGCTGCATTATACACAATATTTTAATTCTGGCTCGTGTTTCCACAGAAATTATATGGTGTCAATCCACTACTATTTGTGTTGAAATACCAGCTATTCAATTGCTTATGGGGTAAAAGCATGAACTACATAAACCAGCAAACAGATATCTGCTACTTGACAATGTAGTTTTCAATCTTTGGAATGAAAAAGTCCTTCCCAACTCTGATTTATGAGCTATCAGAAAGATGTTATAGAACATGGAATGCAAAAGAAAAGGGATGTTACATTGAAACGCATCAAAAACTACCCCAAAGCACAGACACAACCCTTTCATCCATCAAGTTGACATCAATAGAATTCTCCTACTAAGGTCTAAAATCATCAATTTGGGGTTGAGTATATCTACTACAAAACATCAATTTTACAAGTATAATTCAGTGCCTGAACATTCTAGGAAAGTAGCATCTACCATTCCACTTGACCCGAACAGCACAGACATAGGTCCACTAGTATGAGGGGTTTTATTTACATGATAGCATTTGTTTCTACTGTGTAGTTGAATACATAACTTAAAAGGACAGCCTAGTTCAATAGTGTTATTATCCTATCTTCAAGAGCCTTGATACTGTTGCCTTATGAGCACCACCATTAGAGATAATTTCCCTGAGCATGATTCATCTCATGGATTCATCCTCACAGTAGAGGATGGCTTGTTGATCCTTTAGTTTTAGGATATCCAATTTTCTTCATGGCCACAAGATTCAATTCCATCTTTAATTGTTCGCAGTTCAACAGAGGTCAAAAGAGAATTTGAAACATTTACATAAATAAGTGATTTTTTAAAAAAATTAAACAAGAAATGTTTAAACAAAAAACTAGTATTTCAGCACAAAGAGTCCAACTATAGGAAATAAAGTTCCCTTGATTTGCCCCAGAACTATGATTTCTGAGAATCAAAAAATATGCAACATATGCCCGATCAAAGTATGTTTTCTACATTTACCCATTGTGTAACATCACATTCAAACATTTATTTTGCTCACCGTCTAAGTTAATTTCCTTAACAAGACCAGCTTATCTATAATGTAAAAGAATCAACTATGGTGGCTATCCTCATATTAACTAACAGCAAAACAAAGGCAGGGATGATTAACAAAACACCAGTTTGAGCGCAAAAAAAAACATGAAAAGCTCAGACAGCTTAGCTATCACCTGTCCCTAAGGTCAAACTCCTGCTGATATAGATCAGGACTCCTCAAGCACTCTAAAATCATATTTCAACTACTTGTCATGCTCAAGCATGGGATCATTCCATACTTCAATATTTTGCTTCCTCCTTAGAGTTTTATTCTCTAACCGGTCTAGTTAATGACTCTGATCTCTTTCTTTCTTTCATACCAGCCCTATTCTACATTTCCATATTTTTAGAAACATCCTTTCCCTTGAATGTCTCTAGTTTCCCTCCTATACTTCTACAGGTAGTTATGAAATGGTAGGAACACCACTATGTACAAGCTGCAAGTATATGCCTAATAATCTACTTGCATACGCTTCACATACCTTAAGTTAAAATTGAATAAAAAAGATTCCAAGAAAGTTAATGGCAAAAAGAAGCCTCACTAAAGAGTTAAAAAGGCATATTAGCATGTATGTAGCACCAAAAATTTTACTTAGTATCTCTCCTTACTTGGATTTCATCAGATCGCATACTTGAAAGGATGGTAGTGTATTTGAAGAAATTCACAAAGGGATTTCTGACAGACTGAAAGGATAGCATAGAATATGAACTCTATCTTCTACATAAATATTGAGGGTTCAGTAAAGGCACATTAACAGCATTTAGTATTAATATTTCTCTTGAAGAGAAACAAACATTTCACATCCTTCTTGCATAGGATAATGCTCCTATCCCATAGGATATCCTACTGGCTCACTTCCACAATTATGGAATAATTCTGAAGTTTTAACCATTATTTTTAATAAAGCCATTCACAACTAAAGAAGCTGGGGAAAGTATCAATCTATTTCAGCAGATGCCTCCGAAAGTTTTCCCTGAGAGGTCCTGTAATGAGCTGACACTTGCACTTCACCTATCCTATCCATAGGGGTAATGGTAGTTTGAGCCTTCAACCACAGTTCACTCACTAGACTAGATAAATGAGATAATTAAGAAACATAGGGAAAGCTTGCTAATGGCTGAAGCAACTATTCAGCAGACATTTATTCCCCTTACACAATGATGCAGTTCTACATGATTTACACCTGTAGTTGTATATTGGTGGATCTCCACACATCAAGGGACCATTTGGCTTCTCTTCCCTCCATATATATGAGAGGAAACGTACACGTTTTTTGGCAAGTACCAGCTAAGGTCCATTACTTGGGCATCTAAGACTGTTCTTTAAGCAGGGGTATTATTTCTCAAATAAACCACCCTCCAGGAAAAACGGGTACTAAGTCTACAAGTCAGCTTACAGAATGCAGGATGTTGTTCAGCCATTACATGGAAACATACTCTCCTTACAGTACTAAGTTGTTTAAACAGTATCCAAGGTCTCATTTGACAAACCATGGTTAATTTACCACATGGTGGATGATTTTCTTCTGGCCCTAAGAACATGACTTTGGGTCTAAGGCCAGGATGTTTTGTTCTCTGGGAAGCATGCATCAAGTTGAGTGACAACAGTCACAAGAGTGTCCATAGAAGCTTTCCAGCTTATTAGCCACTATTAAGTCTAGTGGCTAAAGAACTACAGAAAGCTTGATAGGTTAATGTACACATCTCCAAGTTAAGTTCCTTCTGAAAACTATGAAAACTATGATAAAGGAAAGTCAGCTGAAATTATCCTGACAGCAGTTTGTGTTTTCACCCACACACAGCCCTGTGTTTAAGCCAAGTTAGGAAACGGACATAAGTCCATCATAAAAACTTAAAAAACAGTACAAAAGAGAAGAATAGCTTTAATACATAGAAGTAACAGGTAATTTTCCAGAGAAACCTTTTTGTTTAGAAAATATCAAGTTTGTAATACAGTCTTGAAAACAGAAAGGTTGTTTTAATAAATAGATCCTATTTCAAACTTTACAACAGATTGTTTCCAAGCTATGCAAGGAGACAGGCCAGAGGTAACAAGTAATCAGTTTTCTTACTGCAAGAAGATGAAATTTATTTAAATTAAAATCAATTCTGCTCTTTTCAATAGTGTACCAAGAGTAATTTTTTCTCTAATTTGAGTAATCATTTATTAAATACACAAAGTCTCTATTCTTGATAACTTCTCAACTAAGTATTTTGATACATTTCAGGATAAAATGAGTACATAAACACTAATGTATCCAAGACTAACTTCTTGTATTCTATGAAACTTTGTAAACTCATCCTCCAACACAGCATTTGGACTCAATTCCTTTTACACCATTGCCCTCTAGTGGTTTCCATCTTGAAATATATTTAAGGAACAGACCACTCATTTCACTTTAGTCATCTAGTACTTCTAAGAATTTAAATAGATCTCATTTGCTTATGCAATAAGTGCTCTACCGATAGAAGAAGGAAATGCAGATAAAGTCTCACTTAACCTAATCAGTTCTTCCTTTGTGATATTTTGTTTAATTATAAGTATTTTTAATTGCAGAAGAAAATGAATTACACTAAGTGTAGCACATGAACCTCCGACTCCACTTCAGACCACTAATTTTGCCTGCTGTTATTCTATACTTCTGCCAAAGCAGAGAATGAAATACACAGTACACATGAACTGTTCTTGACAGTTTGACATGTACTATTGCAATAATTGCAGCAAAAATATTCATCTACCTTTTAAGAGAAACACAACCATAAACATTCAAAATACAATGACTAGTGTTTTGTAGGGAGCTAATTATGAAAAGTAATTCTGGAAATGAAGCATCAGTCACTGTATACCTAAGTCACAGAAACAGTGTTCACCAGCAAACGAGCCATCACTATATTCCTTTCCAGTCCCTTAGGGCAGTCCTTGCAGGATGATACTGATCTCCACAAATTTAATACAATAAAATAATTGCTATCTGATGTAGCAACACTGAAATATTTTTAGCTATTAGCTAATATTTTAGTATCAGAGGGCCAACCTATATACGATCTCTCTCCCCTTTAGCTGACCCTCCCAGCCGAGGTTTTGGTGCACACTCATAATGGCATCAAGTAACTAGGAGATATTTCTCAAGTCATAGAAGAAACCTCCTTTTCTAGGCAACCCAATCTAGCAACTTAAGTTCAAGCACCTTGCATTTGGTGACATCTTGAATATCTACCACTCTACATTAGTGCAGAAATCTTTATTAAATTATTTGGACAGTAAAGGAAAAGTAAACGGATACAGAAAATAGTCACATTGACTAGAGGACTGACATCACAATTGTTCTTTTAGAAATGAATAACAAAAATCTGGATCCTTAAATTTCTTTTAGGCAAAGTGCACAGAAAGCAGTCAGCCTGCTTCTCGGGCATTATGACAGAGGTCACATACCACCTCAAGCACTACCAAGAGCAGCAAGCAGCTCCACTAGTAGTTCTAAGTCAAGCTGCATACAAATCTGAGATGATCTAGGTACCACTTGTCACTCAAATGAGTTACCAATTTTTATTTTATCTCACAATAATTGTCCAATATTACTCCTAAGAATATATCCTCCACCACCTAGCAGGTAGTTAACCTTTTTTGTGTCACTTCTCACTGCAGTTTCTGGATTTGACTCCTATGCCCTTACCTTTGAGTTCATTGGAATGCCAACATGACTAGCCTCCATCTCAGCTTAAGCACTAACAGTACACTTAAGCCTAGGTTGCTCCTGTAAAGACTGCAGTTTATAGAGGCAGCAGCTCTATTTTATACTCAAGTGAATGCTGACAGCAGTTGGGAGATGCTAATGCAGGCATACATAACCATCAAGCACATTTGGCTAAAGTAGGGGTCAATCTGCTGAACTGTAGCTTAGCCTTGCCAATGGTTGAGCACTTAACTGAAAACACCATCCACCTGTAATTCCTACTTTCTTCTGTGAAGTTTTGTGGTATGATGGACATTCTAGTACAACAAAAGGAGCCTCAAAGACTGAAAACTGGGGTATCTGATTTTAAGAACACTGACCTAACTTAGAGAACTTGAAAAGCATGCAGGAAGAATTTCCCAGGTCAGCATCTTTGCCTTCTAGCAGTTTCAAAGCATTGTACCAGCATCACAGAGGTTTAGTCTTCAGATATGTAAGCAAATGCCTAAGCACACCATTCCTATGCACTTGGGGAGCCAAAGCCACATACAAACCTTAACTAAACCAGAGCTTGTTCATAATTCCGAGACAGATGTTTCTTTCCAGTACCTCATTTGCTTATTAGTTCCTTTGGAGGCACCCTATGTTAGTTCCAGGTTATGAAAATCACTTAAGCTTTTATCTCCTGCTGGCACTGCCACCTGACAATAACCTCACATTCAGTCACCCATGTAACTTTAGAAGCTGCTATGGTTGTGGAAATAAGAGTTACAAATCTTCCTGTTCATTATACACACCCCTCAAAAATGAAGTTCAGTGCATTAGTAACAATTCATTCTCTAGCTGTAAAAATGCATCTATTACCAGTTACAAACCCCTGCTTACAGTAGTAATAATTTCATTTCACATTTGAAGTTAACCTCATCCATAATCTTTATTACACTGTACACTATTTTTCAGATGCACATAAGCAGTATTCACAAATCTTTAATGAGCAAGTGTTAAAAATAGACTTTACCAAGTTAAAAGTTTCAGGTGCTCTACTTAAAACCAAATCCACTCCAAAACCAAATCCAAAATTGCACGCACTTGTGAGCACATACATTTCTAGTACAGAGATAACTGAAGCAACCAAATATGAGTTCATTTAAACTGGATTGTAATCAAGCAAAAATATCCCAAGTAAATGTTATAAGCATAGTTATAAATTACTTCAGTTATGCCTTAAAATAGAGGCATAGCTTGTCACATCTTCGCATCAAGAAAATTGATTATAATCAGAATTTTTCAATTATCAGGATAAAATTCATGTTTAGCAGCTGCACTGAAATTACACTGATTTGATATATGAATGGATCAACTTATTCAGTTTAAGCACAGGCAGAACTTAATCCACAACTCAATTTTCAAATATTAAACAAACTGAGATCAACTTATTGCATAACACTTAAATTTGCACATCAAGACACGATCTGTCATTGAGATAGGTTCTACTGCAACAACAGAGGCAAAGGAAGAGAAAAGATTTGTCTGTAGACCAGCTAGTGGCTGGAGCTCCGGGGATTACAGATTCCCGTGATTCTTCTTCAGGCTGAGCATAGGGGTGCAGAGGGGTGTGCCATGGTCTCTGCTGGTGCTGCTGCCCCACATAATGCTGCTGCAGCATTCCCACCAGGAATTCCTCGGTTGAGATGGCAGTCACACACCCCGGTCCTGAATATCCATTTCCTGGAGATCCCAAGTCAAATTCACCTTCAACTCCACAGTCCATCAGCAAAGCAGTATCAGTCTTTCAAGCACAGAGCCCAAACCAGATCCTTACTTCATTCACAGCTTCCATCTCCACAATCCCCCGAACAGTTCTGGGCCACATCAACAGATGTTTCAGTGCCAAGGTCCTCATTTTGGCTTTCTCCCCCAGGATGATCCCCATGCTCTTGGGCAGTACCCACCTCCATGGTGCTCCTACTGGTGCAGCAGCCCATTTGGGACTCCAAGATCCACCAAGAGGGTTTTCTGTAGGTTGCTACAGAAGGTTCCCCACATTGCAGGAACAAGGAACACGGAAGAGAAGTCCAAGCTAAATAGCCCCTGTGTTGTTCAGAGCAAGCACGTTTGGTTTCTGTGACAACCCTGATCCTGCCAAGCAAGCACTGCCTGACAAGCATGGGGATTAGAGCAGCAGGCAAGTTCTCAGGCTTACCAGGACCCAGTCTAACAAAGGCAAGGTGTTAGTCATTAAGGTTCCTCCCAGCCCAGTAATTCACAACCATCTTGCCCAAGGAAATCTGTTTAATTTCAACTTTTCAATATCCTACAGCTCAGTTACTAGGAAACTGTGCCTGGCTACAGCAAAGAGGTGTGTTCACAGCAAGAAGGCTGTACTTGGTTAATGTTTTCACTGTAACCATCTACACTTTTACATAACTAGTGGGTGTTTTCAGCAGTAATATCCTTACAGCTCTGTTGCTCTTGCTTTAATCATTTGAGGATCTTCTCTTCCTAAGTTTCAGGGCTGGTTTGAACAACTCAATCCACCCTTGAGGGATGATTTCTCAGTTATGTTGCCATTTACCCTTGAATTTTTTTCCCCATCTAAGTAATGAGCATGCCATTTCAACTTAAATCTATCTTCTATAAAATAAATAAAAGCAAATTTATTCAGTCCTAATAAGTCCTATAAAGCCCTATAAAGTCCTAATGTCTTTCAAATGGATGCAAATAGGTGTACTCTGGCACTTTTAAAATCGCAAATGCAGCAGTATAGCATCATATAGGCCTTTACCTTCCAGGTCTAGAAAAGGCTGCAACAGTAAAGCCTCATTACTGTATATTACTGTATCTTTTCCTGCTTAAATTGCAAAACTTGGCTTAAAACCCATGAAGATGAACTGCCATACTCTGAAAGAGGGTGAATGCTAACACATAGGAGCAAAGTCTCCAACAGAGGTAAAGAAGAAAGCTTTCAGTTTTTTTGGAGCAGAGACCATTAAGCTTGCTGCACAATGCTCAACACTGGGTGGAATATTGGTTTTACTTCAAATGAGGAGGAATCCCTGTTTTGTGTCTGAACTGAGTCAAAGCAGCACCTCTGTAGTTCTGCTGATTCAAAATGCTTTTCAGATTACTGCCCTTGCCCACAGTTATCACCAGAAGCAACATCACTTTCTGCTAAGAATTATCTTGATTTCACTTTAGTAACTGCTGTTAACAAGTTAATTGGTTTACACTACTACCTCCAAATTCAATCAGTTAACATTAGGAAAATGCAACCCCTACTCATTTCCTTACAGGATACCATTAAGTCATTTGCTCCATGGGGAAAAATACAATTCAAACTTCCTAAGGTACATATAGATTAAGGTAACTGATGTGGGAAATCCAGTTCATACTGTTCCTCTTCCTTTTGTGCATTTAATTTTCATCAAGTTCTTCTGAGGTGCAAATGAGACAGAAGCATTTAAACTCCAGAGCCCAGAGTCACTTCACAGATCTGTAATGAAGACTAAGAAAACCAATTCTGTGCCTCTGCACCTCACTATTTCATCATCTTGTACTTTAAAGTATCCTTTTTTCAATCTAAGTATGCTTTAAAAGGTAGAAAGGTCTCAAAGGACTGAGCAGACAAGGTGCCTGCAGTTTCCCACAACTGCTTTGGTTTGCCTATAGATGTATCAACATTTCCCAATTGTCTCCTCATCTGGCTTTTCAGAATGTCATCTCAAAGTCCCCACTAGATGGTAGCTGAACACTACACTGATTCTGCAGTATTGGTCTATATAAGCTACATGAACTGCACCTGATCAGTTTTCTAAAATCATCAAAATACCCTTAAAAAGCAAAATAGCTCAGCTGACAGTCAAGTTGTGATTTATTGCATTTTGTATGAGTTTTCAACTATCATAATGGAGTTTGAATATATGAGTTTGTTAGAGCTGCTCACACCTTCTTAGCCAAGATGATTGATCACAACACTTAAACAGTTAGCAAGCACAACTTGTCAAACCGAGGCACCATTCCAGCTACAAGGTCTTGATCAAAGAGATGATTTTCAACTGCAGCTTCCTCTAAGTGAACCCCTCCTCTCCTGTGATTTCTAGACAGCAGCAAGCCAGGCCTGCCAAGAACCCTCATTATAAGGTTGTACTCAATAGCACAGACCAACCCTTCACACCAGTCCTCAAACTATGACTGCATTGGTTGCAAGGAAATTAGGGCACTGGCAGAAACCAAGCCAATACCCTATGCAGTTGAATAATTACTGAACTCACCACATGCATGTCTCACCCAGTAGTCATTTATCTAAAAAAGAATCGTTTTCCATTTCTGTACCATCTTATAGAAAGCCCTCACTACAGACCCATTTTGTCATGATCCAGACAGGGCACCATCTTCCTATGCAAGCTGTCCAAAGTCTCAACAGTTGCATATGCATCTTCTGGTACTTTTTACAAAATTATCTTTCCAAACTGATGGAAGCAGGGGTTTTTTTGCAACTGAAACAATGTTTTAAAGATATTTCTTCAGAACATCTATTGTTTTCACATTTTCATTTCCTTCCTCTGTGAAACAGAAGGGATTTTCTCCATCTTCATTATTTCCCCAAAACACCCAAGTTTCACAGCAGTACTTGGTGTTTCTGAGAGGGGAGATGCAAGGAAGGACAGACAGGCAAGTTGATTCAGAACACTAAAATACTCAATTCAGGTACTAATGTCCTACTTCTACGGAGAGCCTAAGGTACAAGGAAGCTCGGACTACAAGTGCAGTGGACAGTTGATTCAGGTGTTCCCAAAAGGTTAAAGGAGTTATTGGTCACACTTTTATCCCCATCACAAAGCCTGACCTCCCTCTCGAGTCTGGTTTACACCTCATCTTTGCCTCTGAGCTACAGCAACAGCATCTGGATGTGCTCTGAGCCGCCTGGGCAGCAGCTCCCGGCTGCCACCTGACTGCAGCACATCCTTGTTCCTATAGCAACAAGGCTCCTTTCATCCCACCTTTCCTTTTGCAAACTGGAAACACATAATAACCAGGCAAAAGAGAATGCTTATCACACAGTAAGTTTACAGCAATATATCTTTCCTTAAATAATGAACGGGAAATCTTCCCCTTGTCTGCTTCAGCGGAATATTTCTTGCTGGCTACACTTTACAAAAGAAATCACGAGCTCCATGTCACAACCTGCAGCTGTGGCTATTTGTCCATCCTAGTTATAGGAGTGCACACTTGTACTGTTTTCTTCCCCTAAAACCACCTAATAAGAACATGCCACCATTTCCAAGGTTTAGAGACAGCCTAGCAGAGCTTATTTACCAAGCACTCCATTTCACAGGGCTTTAAGTTTTCAAGGGAAGCTTCTCTGAAAACCATCTCTAAAAACAGAAGGGAACCTCTCAGGTTTTGCATGAAGCCACACATCAGCATGACAGCTAGCAGCTAATTTAAGCAATACAGCCCACAGGAATGCTAGATAGGGCTGGCAGGAGGGAGGGGGGAAAAGCAAAGGATATGAAACAAGAAAACACATGAGCCTAAGCAGCAGCTAACTCACATTTAGGAGCTGAAGGCTTAAAAACACTTAAAATGGTTAGAGGCAGCAGCAGACCAACCCAAGACGTCTGCATTACACACACCAATGTGGAAGGATCAAAGAGAAGCAAAGTGCTGTGAACTGCTAAAATAGCCCATGGTATATAGCACAGCTGGCAGAATGGTTATTCCTCTCCTGCACACTAGTACCAGAGGTACCATGAGCTGCTTTCCTATGAAGTCTTAAGTGGGTAATTTCCTCACATGAAGATAGGCAATCATGATTAGTCTGGTACTCAGGGGTGCTTTGACAACTACAATAACAGTGAAGGGCCAAGCAGTATTTGTTAATGAACACATACACCAGCAACTTGCTCTAACTTGCCTATGGCCATCAGGTGGCAAATTAGAAGTTTCTGCAGATGCAATACCTAGAGAGAGATCTACTAGAAAGCAAGATCTGATATCAAGATGTTTCAGGCTAGTTTAATTGATCTAGGGACAGCAAGAATGCCTTTTGGATTTTATCTACTTGCTGCATACTCCAAGCAAAGGTATTTGACCTATGAATGATTCTGAGCAGCAAACTCCCCAATACTTAAGGCAAGTCAGCCCTCCTCAAAAGTACTTGGCATTCCAGCAGGCACAACTTAATCATCTTGGATACTTCTTCTGCATCACCAACAGCTGCATCTTTCCAGACAAGCTGACCCAATGCACTATTTCCAAGGCACAACTGAACACTGCCACAGCACAGAATCTCACTGCACACTGCTCCAGTAACCGTTCACCTGGCACCACACATGGTGGTAGAAAGCCAATAGACACCCTCAGGAGGAGTCTTGTCAAATATCACTAGGACTTTCAAGCTTCTACTATTGACTAGCAGTTTGCCATCACCAACCAATCTATAAGGTCAAGCACTTTCAAGCAAAGAGTACAAGCATTTTGCTAACAGAAGGTACTTCATGTACTATGATGCAATTTCCCTTCCCACTACCAAGTTCTGCATCACCTTGGACAAATAATGTTTTGAATTGGCACATTGAATACCTACCACTCCCACCCCCTTGTTCACCAGCATCTCAATTTCAACAGTCTACGCATTAATCACAGTCCTTGGCAAGGAAATTTGGATAGATTTTACCAAGCAAAGTCAGATTTTTCCACTCAATTTAAGCTCCCAACAGCTACACAAAGGAGGTTTTTCCCCCACTTTTTTTCAAGTAGTACACAGGCAGGATTAACTTAGCCATATACTCAGGAATGCCTATTTGCCATTTATTAAAAAAATACAGTGGTAACTAGTTGAACACAAAACCTTCATCTGTCTATGCTTATCTTCATGTCTCCATCCTAATGTGCTGTTCTGTTGCTGTGAAATACGCCTGTGTTTCTGTACACCAAGGAAAAGGAGCCATGACAATCTGTTCTCTTTAGAAACACAAGCTGTGTTTGGCTGGTTGCAAATAAAAAACTGTCAAACTAGTAAATATGCTATGGTTCTTGACAAACTTATCTCAATACAGCAAATTTAAGCAATCTGATTTTAGAGTTGTAAGTGATCTGAGTAATTTCATATACTTCATGTGTATTATGAGCATCATTAAGAAAACATCCATTTCACTGAAGTGAAAATTGACAAATAATCATTAAGGGGAGGGAGAAAAATAAGCCAAAATACCAATTCTGCAATATTACATCACAAAAATAAGGATGCCCAGAGTCTCAGCTTCTGCTGTCTTCCTCAAAGACAAGCCTAGACCCCTAGACCAAAGCAAGCACTGCAAGTTTCCAACAAAATAACTAGCATGTTCTTCACACCACTGGAAGTCTTGCTACCTAGTCAAAACTGATGTCACTTCCATTAATAAACTGAAAAGGAGGCTCTACCAGCCAGGTCATATACAGATTTCCTCAAAATTTTCCATTTAAAAAAAAAAATCACTGAAAAGGTTCTTCAAGGCCTTTTACCCTCAGCAACAACATTCATCCCCAAATTCTATGGTTTGGGGCGAGAAAAGGAATCACATTCCAAAATTCTTGTTACTACCATCAGCTACTGCTACTACTCACATGTGAAAAGCCTTAATAATGTAAAACTTACCTAACACTAGTGTGGTGCAAAATGAGGCCACGGAGTTTGCTATCAGCAGAGATATTACACCTACTGCAAAACTGTGAACTAAGGCTTAAAATACACCTTTGAAAGCTCTGCTGTTTCATAGCACTAAATTAGCCAGGGTTTTCAAGTTAAATGCAATTCTTCCTAAATAACCAAGGGAGAGAAATTAAAACATGCACATTAGACCCTCCTCACACTGCATGTCTTCAGCTACCTGAATCCATAATACTTTCCTCAGCTCTTGTAGAGTCTGCTATTTTGGGCCACTGCAATCTGCTCTAAGTGCTCATGCTTGCCTTGAGCTAAAGAGGCTGTGCATTACAAGTCTCAGCTTGGAAGCAGAATCTTCTACCCATTTACTCATCTCAAGTGGTGAATTTCAATCGAACAGTTTAAATCCTAATTTTAGGGAGATTAGACCACTATCACTGACCTTGCTGAAGCCACATGTTCACTACTAAGCCAGATGGCTGGTCTGCTTTGGGAGTTGGATTCTCATCTGCCTCACCTAGCAGAATCAAAAAATAGTTTCAAAAGCATCTTCCTGTTGACATGAGACAGGCTAATTGCAGTTACAGGTGTCAACTGCTACTATTTTAAGCTAGCCATCAAGAAGCAGTCAGCTTCTTGTGAAGCAAGACCCCAAGATAGAGAAGGAACCACATAATTAGCTCCCCTGCCCTTTCTGCAGGAAGGGCATTAAAAATCTATGTCAGTGACTAATCTTCACAAATTAACTTTAAGATTCATGAAAGCCTTAACAGTTTTTTTCCTTACCAGAAAGCTACAATATAGTAGCATTAAATATAAATCTAATTCCAAGAGGAGCAGCTTCTGTATTAAAGGGCCGTCTAAGATGGGTCAGTCTGCAAAGCTGGAAGAAAGTTCAAATTTGACAAGATTGTTGAAAAAGACAAGATACATTGTGGCTCCTTCCCCAAGTGATAGCTCCTTCAGGTTATAGTTACAAAGTTACAAGAAAGGCAATTGCTATTTGACCCGTACATTTCAGGAATAGTAAATTTACCAAATTATCAGACATTGACAAGTTTGGCTTTACCTAGAAATGTACAGATTGAAGTATATCTTTATTCTTTTGCCTTCAAAACAAGCCTGTCTGAGGGCACTAAAGCAGTGTTGAGATTGCACTGACAAGAACTGTTTCTAAGGCTTTTATAGCAATGCAGTTAAAAGACATCCTTGTATTTCTTTAAATAGCACTTGTCCTTTTTAGGACAAACAGTCATAAAGGACAAGTGTTTTATCTTCCATGAATGTTTTCTTATTATTCTGATTAACAGAAAAACAGGTTTCTAAAACATTCAAATTTATGCTTTGAGCTTTAAACAGTACTTTACATAGAAGCACAGGAAAAGGATACACATTATCTATGTGTTCAGAGATCCTTGCTGCAAATAGAACTGGTTAACAGCCAGAAAGACAAAAAGGACTTGCAAATTGATTTTTTTTTTAATCTTAGCAGCTTCATCTTCAGACACTCTACTTCAAGCCAGAGGTGAGTTTAACAGTACTTAGGGATAATTCAGGTTTAATAGTGCTATCGGACAAGCAGGGGAACCTTAATTTCTGCACCCGAAGCATAAATACATATCTGCAAGATTGCACAGCAGACCCATTAGATGGGATTAAGATACCTGTATCTTATACAAGTCTTTCAACTTGTAATTCTAACTTAATCACTTCTCCAGGAGTTAACTAATCAAGCAGGTTGGTATTTCCAAATGATATCCTAGCAATGTCACAGAAGACACAGGCTTTAATGTAACATACAGATGCAGTTTACTCCTCCCAACAGCCTACTAAATTTAATGCAACACTACAGTAAATCACATTTGTTTCTCCAGTTACACAAGAAAAAAGGACTTGGCTTCAGCATCTTTCAATTTATCTTAGGAAAAGGCAGCCTGAGTAGTTCCTGTTCATGTCTGCCGTATTTCCCCAGACAGATCCTATTGCCCACCCTCCTCAACTGCACAAGCAACACCCTGCAGCAAGTCCATCCCCACAGCTCAACCATCTTAGTTCCCAAAAAAGGGTCATTTTCCCTGCTGCTCAACAGTATCAAGCTCTTCCTTAAAGGAAGGTCGCCACCTTTCTGACATGTTACCTTCCAAGCACTGAATAAAAACAAAATTCTTCAATTGATTTCTATGCCTGAGATACTAAGTCCCTGTGGCTATCTCAGCAGTAAGAAGGATTTTCAGAGTCCTCAACCAAAGACCTTCCACTTCTCAAGTAATCCTTTCTCTCATTATATATTTAAATGCCTTGATTAGCCTATAGCCACCATTCAATCTGCATCATGATCCTGTTTATTCCCTTTTGAACAGCATATACACTTTACAGAATATATATTTAGTACCTCTTTTTACTCAGCATCTTTATAACTATTAACTATTCACATGACTGGCTATGAACTTACCTTGTCTATTTAGTGACATGTGCTTTTCCATAACCAACACTTCATGGATTTCCATGTCAATCAATGGAAAGTCATTTCAGAGGCAAAATAGCCACCATAGAAGGCCACAAAAACATGTTACTGTAAGAAACTGCTTCATCAGACACTCATAAACGCTCAGCTTTTCACATGGCACTAGCTTTTCATATTTGCATTGAGAAAAATGATTACATACTAGAAATTTAATATATACACATCCATATAAGTGGACAAAGATAATGCCAAAAAAGCCTCCACTCCATAGTTGAGACACAATAAAGGAGTTATACTGAATTTCAGTATCAGCTCCTGTATCTTCATTATTTCATTTAAAACACAGGATGCAATACACCCCAAAAGACATCCTCAAAAATTAGGAACAAATCATCCTACTCTTTGGGGAGCCAGACCTCAAGGCAAGAGCATGCTATCAAGCATGAGGACAAACGTGTTCCTCCAGCTGCTTGCCCTAATCAGCTTGCTATGCTGGAGGCTTTAAGTAAATACATCTCCTATGATGACTTGACTACTGAGCTGCCTAATGACACCTAAGCCTCTCTTAAGTACAACAATTAGTCTGACCAGATAATGTTTCACCTTAAAATGTGGGGGAAGAAGGAGATATTTGATTTTATTTCATAGCTTCTCTTGCTCAGTCACCAGCTCTATCACTTCAACCCTCAAGCTGACCAAAGGCATGCCATTCTTCACTCAGCTTTCTGTACCCATTCCAATTACTAAAAGATCACCAGTCAAGTTTGTATTAAGACTGATATTCGCTACAGGTTTGGTTTAAAGTGAATGAGCCAGGACATTATTCACCTTCTTGTTGCTAGATCTCACCGCAAGATTTATGTCTCAGTAACTGCATAAAACTAAAATTGCAGTGCCCTCTTGTGAGTAGTCAGATCTTGTCTTGGCAGAAGTTGTTTTAGGTCTGATATCATGAGTGGGGCAGCATTAACTCTGTAAATTTCACTCTTCCTGTTCTGAGGCACATTAAGATGCTCACACAAAAAACACAATTTCAAAGCAGACAAGTTTCACCAGACGACTAAATCAATTCCTTTATTCTTCCACAACCTCTAAACAAGCAAAGTCAACCATCAGTTTCCTGGAGCCATTTTCTTGGACCACAAACTGTTTTTGTAAGTATCAAAAGCCACACACAAAGCCAAATCTATAATTTAAGTATTAGATCATTTCACTAATAAGAAGCAGAAGGAAATGCAAAGAAATCCAGACATACAGTATCAGTCAGCCGAGTATTCGAGTTAAGGGTAGATACCTGTATCACAACTTAATGGAAAAGTAGTTTAGCATTATCTTGCCAGTGCAGGAGAATAAATCCAAGGCCTTGAAATATTTTGAGGCAAAAGAACCAGTAGCACAAAGCAAGGGTAACCCAGATCACCTTTTTTTCAATACTAAGATATACACTTGATGCACGGACAAATGCAGGTAGAACCACAGTTACAGCATGACAAGCAGGACTGCCATGACTGGCAAAATTAAAGAACAGAAAAGGAGCGGTATTTAGGAGACCAAAAACACCATTCAAATCAAATTTAGTATAGCTAAAATCCTATTCTAATTGCTAGATATCTGTGAGGCATTAGAAGACAGTAGGAACAGTCTAAGATAAGGTTAGTCAAACAGAGCAACCATTTGAGACCTTTTTACAGAGGACATTGGCAGTTGTGCTCCCCACCATCTCACTGTTAAGCTTTTCAATGCCATAACAAAAGTGCCAGATGAGTTACCAATACATTAAAAGTCAGTAAAGGTAAATGGCACCAAAAGCCCACAAGCCCAATAGTGACAGAACCTTGCAGTACCAAACCATTTATTACATAAATCTAGAAAGAGCAGTTTAATTCTTTTAAGTTGGCAATAACTTATTTCCCAATATTTTGCTGAAAGATTCAACTTCACTCTTCGCAAAAGTGGGGTTTACCATACACAGAAATAGTCCTTTATTACACAAGGACAACCTGCCCTGGGTTAATCTATTTTAAGTAAGGTTTCCACAGCTAATATTTAAGGTAAGCTAAGATTTCTTTATGTTTAATTTGACATATTCCCACTGCTAAAGGGCTTGCACAGAAATAAAGCTTAACATGCCCAATACAGGACAGGACATACCAGTTTTTAAAGTTCATCTTACTACATTAACTCATCACTTGTAAGTAGTTAAATACTTAACCTCTCTTGACTAGTGTCAAAAGAAGTTTAAGCACAGATCCAAAAAAGCATTTCAATATATTTAAGGCCTAAGAGCTTTGTTCATCCTTTAGCTACCTCTTGTATAATTTCAGCACTGCAGGGACACTGAAGGACATGAGTGTCACAAGGGATCCTTAGCATCTCCTTGGCAGAAGGGTTCCCCAAGATATTGTTCTTGGGTTAAACAGCTTAGATTTGTGCAGAAGAGGGAAACAGGGAAATTTTAGTCCATTTTGCAAGGCTTTGGACATCATCTCTCACAATATCCCTATTTTTAAGCTACAGTGTTAGGGTCTAGATGGACACACAAATGGGCAAGTGAAAACTTGACTGGTTGGCTGGTCTCCAAGTGGTTAAGGAGCTGAACCCGGATACAGCAAGCAATCTTCCTTCTACTTTTCATCTCAATCCTGTGTTGCAGAAGCAAAATCTGGAGCTCAAGACATCTGAGAAATAAGTCTGGCACCATTTAAGCTGCATCAATGCCTTTAGTTCTAGAACTAGTTTGGAGTAATGAATCCCATGCTGGAGGATTATATGCTCTTGCCCACAAAAAGGCAACCGAAAACTCACTTGTAAAGAACAGTTCCTGTTAGAATTGCTTTGGAGCAACAAGTTACCTATTAAACACCATGAGAGGGCAGCAGAACCTTTCTACACTTGATAAAAACAAGTTCTACACATTTTCACACATACAACTATGATACCAAGTCCAAAATCTCCAAATATTTTTTGGACAATCAGATTTACTGGAAGAAACAGTGCAGCATACTGCACTGAAATACAGCACCATGACAGAAGTAACTTCCCCAGCTTGTTCCATGGCTTCAGTATTCATAAAGAAAACAGAATAATGCATATACAGATAATCATTTTGTAGTACAACATCTCAAAGACAGTAAAAGCTGTTTAAGTCACTGGAGTGCAGTAGAATTCAACCTTTTAGGGTTTACCTGACATGCTGCTTACAGTAGCATTTGACACTATATTAGTGTGAATGTCATATAAAAGATGATACAAGCAGAGTTTTCCAAGGTGCCTACAGACACTCAGTCCTCACAAGTTAACCCATCCATGAAGTCTCTTCCAGAGACCACAAGAACTCCAGTTGTTTTACAAAAGCTTACAGAGTACCAGGATCAAAGCAGAACACCTAAAACCCAACAAGCCTCATGGAGCTGCATGAGGGAGTACTACAGGACTTTTAGTTATATTTAGGACCACTTCCCTTCCTAATACTGAGCCTGACTCAAAGTAGCACTACAGCACTGCCTTTTCTTTTTCCTCCTTCCCTACCTCTTACCATTTTAGACTTGACTTCTAGTAATTGCTTACCATTGACTATCATTAAGAAGGCTAAAAACCTCATCCAACACTAGAAATTGCCATTAATCCCCTAGGTTAAGTCAAGGAGCCCTTGAGCTGCTGCTCTACAAGTGTCTCTTCCACCAGATGTTTCTCATAGCACCTAAAAGCAGCTCTTTGTACACTTACTAAACTGATAAGCACAAGAAAACAAAAAGGAAAATACAAAAGACGCTTCTAAAAGAAAACTCCTTATTACCCTGCCATTGATAACTAATCATCTCCAGAAAATATACTATCATATACTACTTTCCCTTTTTTTCCCATGTCAAAGAGGAAAAAAGACTTGTACTTTAAAAAGTCTGAAAATTTTATCCACAGCTGAAAAACATTTAACTCCTTCACCAACACAATGTTCTTTTAAAATCAACCTATAAACAAGAACTAGAAACTTCCTTTTTTAAGAGTCAACTCAATCATTTACAACTTCAAACTTCTAAACTTATTTTAAGTTTCCTACTCAAACGCCATTCATAGTATACCCTTTTTTTTTTAACTTGATAGAAAAAGGAATGAAAAATAAAAATAAAATAGCAAAAAACAACAGCATAAAGATACTCCAATTGCTCTATACATCTTCAACATCTACTCCAGAGAAGCAACCTCAAACAGCCCCTCCAAAATACCAAAACACTTTTTTCATACTCTTTAAAAACAAAATATACTCATTAATATGTTTTTTATTTAAACAAAAAACTCTTACCTGCTTTTTCTGCAGACACCACCACCTTTCCATCCACCCAGCAGCTCCTCCACACACACAATCACTGACCCCACCCTTACACTTAAGAACTAGAACCTTCCGTCCCAGGGCCTTTTAAGCCCTAGGAGCAGCACCTGACCTGCACACCTGTGTCTCATCTGCTCCTCAAGCCTCCCAGCTGGGCCAGAGCCCAGATTATTCACTAATTGGCCCCAGCCTACCAAGATCTGAAAAAATGCCCTGTTCCCTCAAATATGGTTCAGATAAAATGATCTTTGAATAAGTTTTAATTATATGTTTTTATGATTTGAAGTGTTTTCATCCTGTACTACTGGACCTTCAGTTTGCTATTACAATCATAGCTTTATTAATTAGCAGTGATGCTGACGTGGCCTTCGCTGTGGCAAGCAGGCAGCCAAGCTGCATATGTAGGTGTTTGAGGAGACTGCAATGGAAGCAGTTTTGCAAATCAGCATTTTGACATCCTGGCTGCGGGTTTACTCATTTTGCATCAGGAGTTTCCACTTGTGTCACTGGCAGGTGGAGCGCAGAGCTCTTTGTCTTGGCAAGTGGCACGGAGTGACACCCCGAGGGATCAAAGCTTCACCCAGGGCACCCAGACTTCACTGCAGCTCTGACCTCAGCACCCCTCTGGCAGCTTCCAAGCATAAAATGCAGGAAACCCAAGAGCAACAACTGCTTTGTCTTGGGCAATTTTATCCCACACCCACAGGATAAAGGATGTATCCTTGTTTTGAGGAGTATAGGATTTTCTCTCTTTGGAGTCATCAGTATAAAGTCCCTTTCAAATGGCAAGCTGCACACTTGCAAGTAAAATGGCAAGTAACACTTTTGTTATAGTTTTGTGCAAGTCAAGAGCATAAAAACCATATTCTTCTGCCCTTACCAAACTCAACATTTTATTTGATAAATCACTGTATAATTGCTGGACTAGTGGTGCTGAAAAACACAAAGATCTTGAAATCTATAAAATTGACTAAGATTACGGCTATTTGATACAATAGGAGGATGTCTGGTGATATGAAGGGGTAGTTTGGCCAGAGGGAATATTTAACAGTGTATAAGAGCTTCAAAGGTGTTCTTGGAAACTGATGAGATGTTGACATTTGCAAGGAAATGAAACCCAAAAGTCTAGATCCAAATCTATATACTTGAACAATTTGTCTTCTGAATTCTGACAGCATCCACCCTCCCTTGGGCAACAAAATAAACAGTTCCATGATGCTAATTTCAGTCATTCGTGTGATTTTTCACTTTAAGCCTGCACTTTCAACCTATGACATTACCATTCACACCATCAACAGCTGAGAGCACTTCACAGCAATTATAAAGAGTTGATAGCTTTATTAAGGAAGGGCTCCCATTGGCTGGCTAATGTCAACATGAAATTGCAAAAAAAGGATAAAGATGGTCTCTCTTCCATAGTTATACTTATTTTTGTGAGTGAAATGGTTCAGTTGAGATCTAAGTCTTTTATCTTAGAAACTTTTTAAGAAGAGCATGACAGGTATGTTTATTTTCTCAATTTTTTTTTTTTTTTTTATTAAGGAGAGGAAAAAATGAGCTTTTGGAATTGAGAGAAGAAGGAATTGATGAGACAAGTTGAAAAAGAGTTTATTAACATAGAGGTTTTAAGGGCAGTGTTTCTTGGTGGTTGAAAATCAAGAATCCAGTTTTTACTATGAAGTACGTATAGATGTAAAGTGCTGAAAATTTTGGTTGAAAAGTTTCCTTTAATGTGGAATAAGGATACATCTGCATTTACAGAAGGTTTATTGAATTATCAGCAATCCTGGAGTCCAACAATGTAGTGCAGTAAATAAGTCCACCCATAAAATACAAAAAAACAACAATATGGAGTGTGATAATCAAACTGTGCCTTAAAATACCTTCTGAACAAGGTGCGAATAGGCTGGAGGGACCTATAGGTGTGACCCTAGCTCTGGCTGACTGTGTGAGGAGCCCCAGGCTATCATTTCTCAGGTGGATTTAGTCATCCCTGGTGTGATAGATAAACACAGACACTTCTGATGTGGAATTTGCCTGGGCTCTGGATGTGATTAGTGTGGAGATGGAGTGGCCCTTGATGACAGGGCCTTCTCAGTGAGACCCGCCTAGCTGCTGAGGTGATTCAGCAGGGAGTACTGAGCACGGTGCTGAGCACTGGAGGAGCACACAGCCTCCTTGTCCCCATAACTTATATTTCCATATGTTTCTCTGTGGGTGGAGTGTCGAGGTGGCCTTTTGAGTTATTTCCTCCCTCTGGTGTGGCTCCCTTTCCCACCGTGCCTGCCCGGGGAGCGCTCCTGCTGTGGATGTGTGCGGGTCAGGCGTGTCAAGCGCTGCGTGTTGTGGCCTGCGGGGGGATAAGCGCCGTGTCCGCGCAGCGCTTCGCTCGGGAAGCGCCACCCGTGATGTCCGCCCTGTGTCACCAGCCGGGACACCCCAGGGCCACCTAAGCCCCGCGGGTGAAGGCGGCGAGGGGGCGCTGGGCCCGGCTGGCAGCGCGGCGCCGGGGCCGCCCACAGCGGCCCTTTAAGGCGGCCTTTAACCGTGGCGGGCGGGGAGGGGAGGGGGCGCCGCCGCCGCCCGGCGCCCCGGCCCGGCCTCCGCGCAGGCCGCCCCCGGAGTAAGCGCGCCCGCCATTGGCTTCCGCCGGCCGCGGGGGCCATGTTGGATCGCCTCGGCCCTCCCCTCACGCACCATCTTATCCGCTCCGTGGCCGCCCCCCGCCCCCCCTCGCCCCGGTCGCGGCCCGTGTCCCCTCCCGTCCCTCCGCGGGGCGACTGCGGCGCGAGGTAACGGCGGC
>NW_020454982.1:6867803-6937715 GCF_003342845.1 Nothoprocta perdicaria
GGCCGGGCGCTCGGGGCCGCCGCTCTGCGGGCGGGGGGCGGCCCCGCCTGGTCCCGCCGCCCGCCTCGCGCCCAGGGCCCGCTGCAGCCTCCCCTTGCCGGCACGTTTGTACGGGCAGGAGCAAAGCGCGAGCGCAGCGCCCAGGAGGCTCTCGCTCAGCTCTCTGCCTCGTGTGTCACCGAGGCTGATGGCCTCGTGTTCGTTTTTTAGGGAATCCTTTGCACTTCTCGCTGTGTGAGTACCCCAAGCAGCTGAAAACTCATTGCAGAGGGTGGAAGTTGTTTAACTTTGGCAACGTGAGCAAATGCATCCCTGCTGCTCTCCCCTCTGCAGAAGACATCAGAGCACAGCGTCTTGCCTGGCCACAGGGCACAAAATAGAATAGAAAGCTTCTAATTTCTGCCCAACACCTACCCTTGCACTGGGTGCTAATATATGTCTTCTTTCAGGCTCAATGATGGTGCTTTCATTGATCCTGAATCTGGCATACGGGGTTTTTAAAGCATCAAGGACTCAGTTTTGGCCAAGCAAGGAGCAGAAATAACACACGTGTCAGTGACAGTTATCTAATCCGTGGGATTGTGTGCCCTGCCCTAGGTATGACTCGAGGACACACAAAGAAAGTAGTGGGAACCAAGGTAGGATGTGAACTTCATGTGCCAGCAATTGGTGGTTACTGCCCTCTGTAAGCTTTGCAGCAAAGTAAATGTTGGGGTGGTTTTCTCCTTTCTTTCTTATTGATGGGTAAGCTATATCAACTTTGGGTTCATTATATGATAAGGGCAGGCTTAGAGTTGTGGTTTGTCGCTGTTCTCCCTTATGTTTCTAGCTTACTCTGTGTCAAGTTGTTCATGTGTTCATATTTAGTGTTTGCTCAAGTAGTTCACTTTAAAAGAGTTCATCTTCATGGTGAAGATGTGTTAAGTTTATCTTCCTCAGATAAAAGCCCTTTTCCAGGCAAAAGAACTAGAGTTAGAAGTCTTGTAACTCTTCAAGCCTGGTGAGGAATCTCAGCATCCACTCATTTCACATGAGCTGCAGGTGTTGAATGGTCCTGAAGATCAGCTGAAGAACTCAGTGATAGGGAAATGTAGATGAAAGCAGGGTGTGACTTTTTTCTCCTACCCTCTACAAGTGTTTTTAATGATGCTATCTGAAAGGTGTGCCACTTGAACAACTATTAAGAGACTGTAGAAACCTTAAAAGAGGCATTGTTCATTTGTTGCCTTTTGTGAGAGATAAATGAGTGATGGAGGTGGATTAAAACAAAAGAAACGGTCAAAATGGCCTTCTTGTGCAACCTATAAAGTGAATAGTTACACTTTTATTCTTGCTTGCTTAATAAGACCAGTTGCAAATTTTCCTGTGTACATAATTTTGAGGCATGTTCATAAAAATTGCACTTTGCATACTTAAAAAATGGTTATCTGAACAATTATACATCTATTTTATTAGGATTCCTAACAATACATTTTTCTTCCCTGTATTTCTGTATTGTAGAAATAAGTGTCTAAACACAGAACTGTTATCTTACTTTGATATTGATTTAATATCACACGATTTGGGATAAGAAGTTGGATCTGACATAGTAGAAGGCCCACTCAATTCTACGTTGCAGCATTATATTTCTTTCTGTAATGTATGTAAACTAAATACTCTGGAAGTTTGGCCACTGATATTCAGAAATCATCCACTTTTTTTTTTCTGTGATTAACTGAAATTGAGTAACTATTAACATTCAGTTTCTTCTTCAACTGAACTAGTTTTTTGGATACTTTCTCTTGTTCCACAGACTTGTCTGTCTTTTTATGATTTTTGTCCTAGCAATCTAGGAACAGTGTGTTGAGTGGTTGCTTAAAAACCTATGCTCTGTCAGGCTCCTATATCCTGTATGAGCTGTATGTAGTTACTCTTGTTCCATTTTGCACTGCTTTTCCTGTAGTTAGAAGCAGCACTTTGGGAATACAGTGCATCTACATACACGGAAATAAGTGATGGAGAAATTGCCTCTTTATTAAGCCAAATGTTTGGGAATTGGTAGTTAGCAACTCAGCCTTATTGGAACTATTTCAGAGTGTTGCTGCAAGAGTCTCTTTGCCCTTTAGCAAGAGAAAGCTGTGATGTTAAGACGTAACTTTTCTGCTGAGGCAACTGCCCAACAAGGGTTTGCAGCTCTTCCTTCGTCTGCAGTAGCAGGAGTCTCAGACTGGTCAGTTCATAAAGGCAAGGGAGCTGGCCCAAAGTCAGAGGCTCAACATGGGGCTGTGGGGATCAGGTGAGCAGGAGAGACCCTCTTTAAGCACTATTTCTTAAATATTGCATACAAAGTACATGCTTGCAGTGGTCATGTTTTGGGCGAACTACCAAGTTGAAAACTTTGACAAGACCAGCGGTAAATCACTTTCTAACAAGATTGTGACTAGTGAAGCTGTGGTTTTACTTGAGAAATGTTAGCAGCTTAGTAATAATAAATACTATATATAAAGATATTTAGATGACTGCACAACTACCTTTAGGAGCTTTAAGGATGAGTAAAATGTTACTTCTGGCAACACCTTAGACTCAGTTCCTGTTTCAGAGCCACCTTTACATTATTATGTTCATTATTAAGCTGCAGGAAACTAGTCTGAGGTTGGGAGGAGGCAGTTTTCTGCTTATTTGTGAGTGTGTGTTTGATTTTAACTCAGAATTTGGCCAAAATAGGTTGCTATGGTGTGCCATATGTGTGGGAGCACATGCTTTGCTTTAAGCTTGATTCACACAGATTCTTGAAGAGCTGTCAAATACTACTGTCCACAGGCCACTAGTATGGACTCAGAGTTGTTTCTTGAAAGAAGGAATATTTACAGACCGATATTTTTGTTTTAGTCCTCAATCAGCAGTTCAAACTTGCCAGAAGATGAAAAACAATTTCTCTTTATTTTTCCTGAAATCAGATAATAATTTTGACTTTGTTCTTTATCTGAGTCATATTAGAAAATTTAGTAACTCTGGTTACCAAATGATTTCCTTCTGCACTGTGTTCCTGGACACTTTTCCATGTGCTGCATGAGAAGTACTAAAAGCATCAGTTTTTTCCATTAGTCAATGAAAATCGGAAATTCTCCTAAAACCTATCCTGAAAATGTCTTCTGAGCAGTAAACGCTTTCATTATTTTTGTGTTATTAATGCCCCAAGAAAGAGGTCTGTAAGCCTCAAGAAGATTTAATCTGTCTAATAGTGACAAAATAAACCCACCTTTTGCCTCTAATGCCCTATATGTTGGGAGGAATCCGAAAATGACGTCAGAAATGTTTTTGGTTTTAGTTATCTTGTAGTAAAGCCAATGTAGTTAGTGGCTTCCATCGTGGTTAAAATCAGTGTTAGATAAGAGGATGGACTTGAGCCCATATTGTGCATCCGTTGGTGATTTCATCACATATTTTTCCCAAGTATTTTTTGATGATTTTATAACTAAGGTTCAGAGCCAGGTTTTCTGAGAAGTTTTAAAAAAATTAATTCTGAGTTATCCATGAAAAATAGCTGAGTATTGTCTCCATCAACCAGGTGATTTTTTTTTTGTGTGCTTTGTCAGACTTCAGTACATGAAACGCAGTGTAAATGTAAAGTAGTTAGGGAAGCTAATGTAAAGCTTTATCTGTACATTAGTAAAGAGGAATGGGAAGCCTGAATGTTCTGTAGGAAGTGGAATGGGAAGTTGGGTTCAGCAGAGCCTGGGGGTACCCTTATCTGGTTGTAGTAAGATTTGAAATTGTGGTAGCTTTTTTTTTGCTTCTTTTTTTTCCTCCTGAACTTTCTCAGGAAAGTGTGTTCTGTCTTCAGTGCTGTTAGTCTTTGCCCATAGCCCATGCAGTCACTGTGAAACACAAATGATCCCTTGTGATGTTGTAGTTGGGATTTTCAAGTATGAAATCGATGCTGCTCAGAAAGCTTTCCTGCAATTTACAGTATTTACCAAGTTGCTCATCAGACTAGATCTTGAGAATTGCTGGAAATTAGTATATTACCAGACTATGAGCTGAAAGAGTTTATAACAAAATCTTGTTTTAGGCCACGTCTGAAAATCCTTCTGATTTTCCAAGCGAATGTTTCTCTACACCCTAACTGCAAGGTGGTTCTCAAAAAAAGATATTGGACTTGAGCTTTTGTAGCTCTAATTCAAGGTAAAGCTTATGACAACTGATGATCCTGAGGAAAACAGGGCAATTTATGAAACATACCCAAAAGTCTAAATCTGCTGTTTTCACTCTTAGAGAAGTAAACAGAATAAAAAGAGCCATTCACATACTGTACAGGCATGCTAAGATTTGGGGGCAGATATCTGTAAAGAAAAAAGGAGTTCTTCATAGTGATTTTCAAATTTCCCTTAAAGATAAGGAAGTTGGGAAATGTCATTGATCTTTATTAGAAAATTAATTAAGAACTTATTTAAGTTGTGAAATTGATGTAAGATTTCACAGATACCATTTGGAGAAGCAAAAGGACAATAATGTTGAAAAAGCAGAACTGGTTACTCTATTCAGTCCTTCCTTGAGCAGTCTTGCGACAAAATCTTTGGCTTTTCTTATAGTTTTTGAAAACTTACATCAACACCTTATGTAATTATTCTTGAATAAATTAGGTTTGATTAACTAGTTTATCTCAGTGCAAAAAGCCTAGTTAGCAGATATCTCTGGGAAGAGATTTAGTGGTTAAGAAGTGTTTGATCTAACAACAAGCCTTAAACATTATGTCCTTTACAAGAGGACTGCCCAGACTTTGATAGCTTTCTAGTTCAGACAGCTGTAGCAAATTAAGACGTTGTCCTTGTCTTTAGCTTCTTTATTATTCTTCCTATTTTGGAATTTATTGCCAGCAAAACAGAAGTGAGCAAATGGAATATATGCCTACACCTCAGCCGTTTCAGTGCAGAGTTTAATGGGTAATTTAAACTGCCAAGATGATGGGTTGAAACTCAAGTAGAGACTGTGCAGTGAAGCAGCTATATGGTGTGGAGCTATATATGCGTGTTTTGTTTTGCGTTTTGTGCTTTTGGGGCAGTTACCTTTGGCAGGGGTGAACAAGGTAGTTGAAAACATTAAGTTCTCACCTGCTGCTGCATTTTCTGAGATGCATTTGCCAAGGAGAAATGCATGCAAGGACTCCAGATAAAGCCAAATAAGTTTTGTTATGTTTAGCATTTTGTTTTAAGCAATAGGAAGCGATACGAAAGGAGAAAAATGGTTCAAAGCTAAGGGAATCCATGTGTGTTTAAGGAAATGCATCTTTTTCATAGGCCAGTGGAAGATTCTTTTTTTAAAAAGGTTCAGAGAGAGCCTAGAATGTATTTATTCAGACCTATCTGTAACAAATTTTAATTCTGTTTTCACCAGATAAAATGCCAACTTTCTTTATCAGTGATTGTCTTTTAAGTTCAAAACTTAAAAGCAATCATTAAGACTATGTATCAACCATGCAGACTTTATAGTTTTTTTTCAAACCATGTTGCATTTCATGCATTTGTATATATGTAATTAAAACACAGCGTATATTATAGCTTGTCTGAGAAGCTATAAATATAGATCCATTTTCCATCTTAAGCTTTTAGCTACTTGATTTCTTTTTTGAACTTAGTATAATCCTTAGTGGTGGTTCTTGTATGTGTGAAATGTCTGTTATATCTTACTGTTAAATTTATACACTAGGTCTGATCAATGTGTATTTAGTTACATATGCTTTTGTTTTTTCTTCTTTTCAAACACAGGGATATTCAAACTTGTAAGTTCTCGGCAATTCTCCCTCTATTGGAAGCTGTTCAAGCAAGTGGACTCTAGTGGCCTGAAGAGTAAGTAATCATCCTTTTCTTATTTCTTTTGAGGTACTGGCAGACCCATTTTGGGAAGGACAGCTATGTTTGATACAGCAGAGAGTTTACAATGGTGTTTTTGTTGTATAGTAGGCATAAATGAGTTGGGTTTCTTTTTTTCTTCCTTTTTTTCTAATGCTGAAATTTTGCAGCTGAGGGAAAATACCTGACTGCAGGTTACAAGTATTCAAAAATATTATGATGAAAATAAATTGTGAATGTCCTTATTCTGCTAGTTTGTATATTGTAAAGCATTATAATATTTTAACTTTATTCAACAAATGGCTATTAAGTGAAGTTTAGGAATTAGACAATATATTCCAATGCTACATAATTTTTGACAGTTAAATATTTTAAATTTTGACTCTAATGTCAGCTAGGAAGAAGACTTTTATGGGATAGGAGCTCTGCTTGATATTTCCCCTACAAGATTTTACTTCCTCATTTATCTGCCATGTGCAAAATTGTGGCTACAGGTGATAATACATTAATTTGGGTGTTCTTTTATAATATCTCTTAGTACCTTGTTTGAAGTATTTAGGCATCTGAATGTGTGATGTTCCAGTTGGTTATTGTGTGACTTGTTGTGAGTCTCCTCCTTTGGAGCTCTTCCAAACCTGCCTGGATGGGACCCTTGTGTCACGTGCTCTGGGTGTCCCTGCTTGAGCAGGGAGGTTGGAGTGGATGATCTCTAGATCCAACCTCAACCAGTCTGTGATTGTTTATCATGTTTTATTTCTAGGTCTCTAAAGATGAGGTATACAGTGGGAGATAAAGCACAAGTCCAAACGGCTTAATTCTTCATTAAAGGGATGTGTTCTGTATTCATGGGTAAGGATGTTTTGCATTTGTGTTTTATGTTATATATTCTTCCCAGATATAAAGCGCTGCTTGATTACATGTCATTTTGAGACTTTTAAAATTCATCTTGAGTTAAAAAATAGTCAAAACTGGTCCTTTCAAGTAGTAAGTGAGCCAAACATGAGGCTGTGGGTCTTTATTATATGGAATTTCCATATTAAAAATTTCTGAGATGCGTTCTCATGTGTGTACTTTGTTGTTGTTGAGCTTAAGCATAGGTGTTTTCAGTAAAGAAGCTTTCCATACTCTGAAGGGCACTGTGTTTGATATCGGTAGAAGTTTGTCTTTACTTACATTGGAGATGGATTTCCTTTTCAAATACAGCATCATTTGTCATGGTGGTTGACTTAAACTCTTATAAACGACCACAACAACTGACAGATACTTATTTATTATTATATTTTCCTCCAAACCTTTAATATTTATTTACCAGAGACTTACGTGCTTCACAAGAAAGCAGGAAAAGGATTAGAAGCGAGTTTGTATATGTCTTGGAAATAAAAGAGTCAAGTGTGATGTGAGGTGTTTAGTGCAAGAAAAATGTAGGTATTTGGTCAGACTTCTGTGATCTGTGAGGGCAAGTGTGTGAGCCAATGTGCTGCAGTTGTGTGTGTGTGTATTGAGACATAAAACAATAGCCAGGAACTTCAATTTAGTTCTTAAAATTCAGAGTAATCAATTCTAAATCTTTCTTTTGTAGATCTTCAAAAGAAAATATCAGTTGTTTCTGTTATCTTAGATATTTATGATAGCATTTGTGGATTACAAGTCTGCTAGTTTGGGTAGTTTTAGTGAAAATGGCAAAGGAGAGTCTGAAATTATGCTTAGCTAGTAGAGTGAACTGAATTAAAATAATTTAAATCATTTAATTTAAAACATCAAATACTATTTTAAGTACAAAATATACAAAAACTATAAAGGCTACACAGGGCATTGAATATAAGCAGAAATAACTCTCCCTTGCGTTTTCCCTGAACTGCAGAATTATGAACAATGTATTAAAAGCCATGAAAGTATTGGGGAAAGCAAGGAGATTT
The DNA here is from genome assembly GCF_003342845.1 of Nothoprocta perdicaria. Lineage (NCBI taxonomy): Eukaryota > Metazoa > Chordata > Aves > Tinamiformes > Tinamidae > Nothoprocta > Nothoprocta perdicaria. The sequence goes on from NW_020454982.1 coordinate 6,875,548, forward strand.
TGATGGAGAGATGGATTTCTTCTTTGCTTTTTTTGCTTTAAGGAAATAAGTATAACCGTTATGTAACCATAACTTTTGTATTTTTTTTTTCTGTGTCTCCTTTAGAATGCTTTAAGATTTGCATTTCATCAGAAGCACGAATGGATGTTGGCATGCCTTGGACAAGGTGGTAACTGCTGGATGTAGTCCATTTATGTTCCCTGCGGAGGGCCCAAACTGACTCCCTTTGGGGCAGAGAGAGACAGCAGTACAGGCGTATCAAGATGACAGATCCTATGATGGATTTTTTTGATGATGCCAATCTTTTTAGCGAGACCTTAGAAGGTTTGTCAGACGATGCCTTTGTTCAACCTGGACCTGTTTCACTTGTTGATGAACTGAATTTGGGTGCAGAATTTGAACCTTTGCACATAGACTCATTGAACCATGTGCAAGATGCTCCAAACCAACAGAAGATGAGTGAGTTTGAGCAGCTGAACCAGTACGATTCACTGAAACTTCACTCGGTCAATCAGTCCTTTAGTAGCTCAGCTGACAATGTCTTATCACCACACTCTCAGTTCAATTGTTCACCGATTCACCCGCAGAACCAGTCTAATGGGATGTTTCCAGATGTGGCTGATGGTAGCCCTATGTGGGGCCACCAAACTGCCACAACTGTTTCAAATCAGAATGGGTCCCCTTTTCATCAAGGACATTCTCAGTCTATGCAGCAAAACAAAAGCTTTGTAGCACACCATGACTTTGCCTTATTTCAGGCTAATGAACCGCAGCATCAGTGCGCCTCGCTACGGTCACAGCAAAGCAGAAACAGCATTAACCCAGGGCAGGATGCTCTGAGTCAGCCAAAAGACTTCATGGAAGTTAATGTATCTACATCTCACAGAGTCAGTGTTAACCACCCGCCTTCAGTTTCTAATCCATCAGCCTCACAGCAGCCTCTGTCTGTTCAACAGTTTTCTCAAACTGCAAGTGCTTCAATACATTTTTGTGGGAATCGAGAGGGAAATTTTGATGGACAGTCCTCAGCTATTACTCCCTGTTCTGTCAATAATACCCAACAATTTTCTTCTCCTTATTCTTACTCTAATAACCACATTTCTCCTACCAGCCTTCTTCAGTCTACGACGGCTCTTTCTTCTGGCCAGCAGACACACTCTATCTCTGACTTCACTGGAAGCGATGCCTTTACATCTCAAACAGGGACCAAGCAAGATACAACTGAGCACATGTTGAATCCTAGTACACCTTTGAATTCAAATAGTTTTCAACTGCTGCATTCTGCACATCCTCAGGGCAACTTCAGTAGTTCGAAACTTTCTCCTGTGAATATTAATTTTGCAGCTTCTGCTGGTTCTGCGTCTCAGATAAGCCATTTCACTGACCCCATCGAAAGCAATGGTTTTACATCGTTGGACGACAACTTGCTTCATCAAGTGGAGACTCAAAGTGAACCATTTACAGGGCTTGACCCAGATGACCTCCTTCAGGAAGACCTGCTACCCCAGTTTGACGACTCTGCGTTTGTTCAGGATAGCACGAGCCACGTTTTGGAGCATGACCTAGAGCACCACATCACCCCGCCGCACGTAACACAGCCATCTGACATGGCTCGAGCTCAGTTCCATCCCTGGCATTCTTCAGTTTCCAACCAGCATCTCCAGGACAGAAGTCGTATAACCTTACAAGGACAGGTATGTAGTGGTTCCTTTTATTTTTGAGTGGTCTGATTTGGCCTTTTTGGTGCAAGGAATAACAGTGGTTGGTGCTTTTGCCAAACCACGGTAACTGAAGCCTTGGAGCTTTTGCTGGTATTTGGTATGCGAGTCTAACTGCTGGTTTAGGAGAAATGATGAAAAACTTGCTTTTTTCCTCCTCTTGATTTTTGACTTTTGGAGAAAAGCAGGTTTATATGACCTGAAATAATTATTTAGACAGAAAAGTGCCTGCCCTTCCAGTACTTGTATTTTCGAAGTGCAACAGAGAGAACTGATTGCTTTGTTCCCTAGATGAAAATGTAATGGCTAATTGTCTTTTGAAGTACTGATGTGTTTTTGAGAATTTTAGTAGGACTTATTTGCATATTTTAAAGAGCTGTAATATAACTTACCTGTGATGCTGATTTCCTGCAAGAATAGCACTTTTATTGTTGCTTTGGTCCTTTGCTTGGTAACATGATGCTCAAGCTCATCAACTGAAAATACAAGAGTCTCGTTGTTTGGTATTAACTATATAAAACATACAAGACACTGTGCTTCTTTCCATATTTGATTTTGTTACTTCTGGCTAAAACAAAGAATTCCCCAATTCGGGCATAACATTATCTCATCTATTGCAAGTATTAAACTCTTCACATGGAAGACAAGGTAGCATGAAAATTATCTTGCATGTGGCTTTCCTTGTGGGCATTTTAAGTGTGGCATCAGTGACTGTGTGACTTGGAAATTAATACTTAGTAGTACCCTGTTTTGGCAGTGCGTGGTAGCTTCAAGCCCAGATTTGATGTAACAGGAGTGACTGAAACGCCTCCTTCAATTAGAAGGTTTGGCAAAAGGAGCCACAACTGTGTTGTGATAAATGCATGTGTCCATCTGCCCTTGCTGGTCATATAGGTCTTCCAAAATTGTAAGGCCGCCTGTTTAATGTCTAACTATGTGAAGAGTAAAAGTAGTAATTTTTATTTTCAATTCTTGTTTTAAATTGCATTAGGAATTGTGCTTATTTGGGGGAAAGGACAGGGAATATGATTACTTTCTAATTTTCATACGTTTTGAAATAGAGGCAAATTGCATAAAATATATATAGATATGGCTATATAAAATATATTTAGTGTAATAACTGTATTCCTGAGTATACAGAACCATGTCTTGTCAAAGAGGGAAGTGTTGAAGGGGGCAGGAGCTCAATACTGACTCTGCTTTTACATAGCTTGCAAGACATGCACGATGCCTGTGAAGAGGGAAATAGAATAATGTTTTCTTTTGTTCTCAGAATAATACCCCTTCTAATTTTGTACTGTCAATGGGAACAGAAGAATCCGATATCATTGATTCTTAGTTGAGTAGATTGCTTCTCCGTTTCAGCTTATGCTGGTGGCAGCCTGGAATTTCCAGGACCTACTAGAGAACCCTTTTTTCTGTAGTCCCAGCCTGGTGGGTTATTAATAGAGCACGCACATGGTTGTGAACTTGAGAATAGCTTCGTTATTAGCTGCAACGGGGCAGTAGGTGCTGCCTGATGGGCACTGCCGCCAGCCGGGGTGCTCCCGGCAGCTCCCAGGTTCTGGGTCTCCCCCGCACATGGGAAGTGGCTCAGGAGAAGGGATCGGTGGTGGGTGCAGCTCTGCAGCACCCAGGAGCTTTCGCTGACACCCATTTTTGCACTTCAGTTCATATAGGTGTACAGTAAGGGTTCTGAGGCCTATAGAAAGTGTTCAAATTTGGGAGGCGGTTTTGGTTTGTTCCTGTGGTGTGGGAACAAGGCGACTTTGCAGCGTTTAACCTTGGTTTCACTTTTCCCCCTGGAGCTTGGAAATGAGATGAGCAGAAAACAGGTAGTTATAGAACTGCTTTGCTGCCCCCCTTTTTCTTTTTTTGGAGGGGATGTGCAAGAAAGTGTGTAGATTGGATTCTGACCACAGTTGATCGAGGTGCCTTATGCTTCTCTGAGAAAGTAACTGGTTGGGCAGTGGGAGCTGTCAGCTGCAAAAAGTGTCTCGGTGGGGGAATGACAGAGGGGAACTTGTCAGAAACCTCTTTCTACCTGCGTGTGCAATAAGGGTTACTAATGGGAAAGCATCACAGTTGGTGAAGCTGTGTTCCAGGTCTGCCTTTGTCCAGCTGCCATTCCAAGCGAGATTTCAGTTAAGCTTCTCACTTGAATTTCTTGTTTGATCATTTTGTAACATTCAAAGTTCAAGATCAATTTTTTGATCTTTCAGCAAATTTTTTGAGCTTTCAACAAATGGACGTAGTATAACTGGGGGGCAGGAAAGATAGAGGTCTTAGTGAGGTTGGTGATTTTTAGGATAGGAATTATATAGGAAGGGATTTTTATGTTATAACTTTCATATGTGTTCATACCTCTTTAATGAGGAAAAACTCTCACTGTACTAAACTATATTTTGGAGATAAAAGTATAATAAATATATATAAGAAAAAGGAAAGTATTATTGGGGAATTTGATTATTTCCCTCAGTTTTAGTTTGATAATTTGTAGACTTTTTTCCAGACAATATATCTTTTTTAACGTTATGAAGTAGTTAATTAACTGTAGCTGTTGCAAAAGGATCCGACAAGAGGGAGCTAAAGATCTTTGAAATAACTTCAGTTTAAGCAAAGTTAAATTAAGAAAGATAATAAAATAATAAAATACCTTGTATTTCATCACTTGAAATGAAGTATGCTCATGACAGTTTTATTTGTACAGCTATTCTGTCAATATAAATTGGTTTAAAAATTGGTCACTTCAATGTAATACTGCACAGCTTAAAACAGCTAGAATGCCTTATGTTGCTATTACACTTTCCATGTCTGCTGTAATTGGATTATAATTATAAATGTATTGCACCTCTTAATTCTGCATCATGCATTTTTCATCAAAGTTATTTTGATAATGAGAGCGCAAAGTGAAGTGGAAAAACAAACTAGAGATTAATGTAGCCTTACTCTTTAACTAATGAAACTCCTCTCAGCTTTTTAACTGCACTTAACTTTTTTTTCCCTGAAGCCAAATAATCTGTTTGAATTTCGTATCTGAAGAATGCAATGTCACCCATCAAATTATCGATGATTAATGGAACACAATAGAAATACAGTGCATGTGTATCATGCTTGATATTGCATTTTAGAAAGAAATGGAGGTTTGAGGGTTCTTTGCTGTTTTTATTGTTATTCTTTTAAACTGCAGAAGCTCTAATATCCCGTATCCAAGTATCTCTACTTTGATCAGATCAGGTGGGTAGATTTTGGTTTTCCAACTAGGTGAGGTGGGGTAGATTGCAAGACATGTAATTTATTTTGCTCAGTACCCCTGGAAATAGTCATCCATCCCTGGAATAGATGTGAATAAAAGCACCATAACCTAAAATTTTGCAGAGGTGGAGGCCCTGAATTAGGCCACAGGCCTTTAACCTCTCACTCCCTTACTGGCTTTTCTGCAAACATTTGTCTGCACTTTCCTTGTAAATGTGGTTATTTTTAGGAGTTGTCTGCTCTGGATTTAGGTCTCTGCGCTTAAAGCACCATTTTCCCCTCTGTTTTAGCTCTACCGGGTTAATGATTTTCTCTCTGCCACAGTGAGGCAGCAGATTGCAGTTGTCATCTCCCAGCGCCTACCAAGATTTTAACACAGAACTTGCACGAATCTAGGCAGGGATCAACAGGGGCTTCCCCTGCCCTTGTAAGGTCCGTGATGAATCAGTCCCTGCACTAACTTAGAGTAAGCATTCCCTTGTTCTTTCTTTTTCTTTTGTTGTAGTTTGACTGTTTCCTGCTTTTTCACTTTCTGTGTGTTGTGCTGAGAAGTAGCCACAGAAATGGGAAGAAGTGAAAGTCTCCAAACATGCCGAGTGGGCAGGATTACTGAGAAGGGGAGGGCGAGGGCCGAGCTGAGCAGCGCCCACCTCTCAAACAAGGGCCCTATCGAAGATGTTTTCAGTACCAAACAATTTTTATATATGTATATTTTGATTTTGTGTTTATTTTTGACTATCACCAGTGCTTTTCTTAAGAACCTCTGAACCTTGCTCTGTTGTCAAATAATTAGCTTGTCCAATTCTGAGAAAAGAGGTACTTGCTGCATTTTTACAATGATTGATATAATTTAGAAATATCGCTTTTCCAGAGATAATTGCACACTTATTAAATGACTGTAATAATTTTCCTTAAAATGTGCCAAAACAGAAACATTTTTGTAAAAAGTGATTAACAGATGGCAGGCATAGAAAAGAAGCTTTGAGCTAGATCACTTTATGGGAGTCATCTTACAGATATCATTAAGTTGACAGAATTAAGTAAAACAAGATAGTTTTAAGAAATTGATATTGCAGAAAAGGTACAATTGAGTATCTCAATATTTATAATCTGTGAACAGATGCCTGGTTAACCCTGAAGAACTGTAAAGCACTTGAGCAATGTGTGAGTGCTTATACAAAGATGTAGCCATGTAGCAGTCGCGCCTTGCATTTGCTTTGAGAGATAGCAACTGTAGATTGTGAAACTGTTTTTCAATATATGCTTAAACTAATAATTTAAGGGGAAAGAATTAATTCAGAGGAAAAAAGCTATATTGTTCCATGGTGCTCAACTGAACCGGGGGGAACTGATTTTGCTATGGAGTGATTTATTCATATATACATAAATATATGTATATAAATATAGAAACAATTTCTAGCTCAAACTGGCTTGTATGGCTGGAGAGGTAACGTTTTGTTTGCTCCATGGACTAGGAAGATCAAAAATTTGCACAATTGGTAGTAGCTTTCCGAGAAGGGTGTCTATCCTCAGGTGGTTAAAGCAGGTTAACTTGTTAGGCTAATAAATATAATGGACTTCTTAGAATGATGTGGCTGAGATTTCCTGTGTTGATCTCGGTGTGATAAATGGGGCTAGGAGTGTAGCTCTGGGCTGGGAATGGTTCTCACGTCTGGTTTTTGACAGTTGCACAGGTGATGGTAGAGATCTCTTTTCCCTGATAAACGCAGCATTCCCTGATAAATGCAGCAGTCTGGTTTGTGTGGATAGTTTCCCTTGATTTTGTGTATCCTTTGCACTTCTGAGGTTGCTTTTGCTCCCTTGTTTTACTTAGAAGGAAAACACTTGAATTTTTACTGTGGAATTGGATAATTCCCTGCCTATAAAACTTCTGCAGAAGTTAGTCCCATGTCTCCAAGTAATTTCCATGTTTTCAGCACCTGGTGTATGTGACCATATGAATTGCTACTCAGTAGCAGGTGCAGCTGCCAAAGCAACAAACAGGAACTAATTTATCCATTCAATGAGAGGCTTCTTTGGGGAGATGTTTCTAACTTGACAATTTTGTTTCAGCTTGTAAGTTGTAAGGAAAGTGCAAGTTGCTCTCAGTTACAGACCCCAGTATTTGGGTCTTGAGCTTCAGGTTGTTTCTGTTGCTATAGTTTGAAACAATTCTAAACAAAGTTTCTGAAACTTTTGTTTTCAAAATAATGGACTATGTAAATTACTGAATTGCACTCATGTAGTAAGAAAGGACCTGGGCAGTATTTTAAGCAACCTTTCTAGAGAAGCCCTGCTGTCCTGCTTTGCATGACTTGTAACACACTGTGGTCACAGTACCCATTTTTATCCTTTAAAAGCTTAAGAAATATTTTTAGAAATTCTAGTGTATTTAATTTTAACTGAATTCTGCTTGTGGCTGTTAGCGAGGCCCGGTTGTTGCCAGCTTTCTGGGGAAATTTTGTTAAAACATGGAAGTAGCAGGAATGCTGAAGACTGGCACACGAGTCTTTCTGAGTGTTCTTTGCTTAGTTATTAAGATAGTTCAGTATCAGTGTTTCCTTATTGAAAAGAAATCAAAACAAGTTTTCTACCTGCCTTTTTCTTTCACAGTACCTAATATTCCTGCTCTTCACAAGCAGTGCAAACATGTAGTATTTTAAAGAAGGTACTGGTATTAACATATAATCATTCTGGGTTTGCCCAACTGAGTCTAAGTTGCAGGATATTGTCCTGGGATCTTTCATGTTCTGCCTGAACCAAATCACTTATATTTTAAGTGTATATCAGAATAATCACCCGGAATCTCTTGCACTGAGCTGTCAAAGCGCTTTGTGGAGGAAATTCTACCTCTTTCTCTTGTCTGCAGGGGTTCCCGGCCCTAGCCCAGCTTTCCTGGCTGCAGGACAAGGCAGGAGCGAGATGAGACACAATGTGGGCAAGTTGGTGCCCGCTCTGCCTCCTCGGCGACTGCTGGCCCACAGCCTCCATCCCTGCGGCACCATAAGGGCCCCTGTTTGGGCACAAAACGAGCACAGGAGGCAAAAAACGGGGGGTTGCAGCCCCTTGCAGCAATCTGTTGACTCCAGAGGCGGTTTGGGCCAAAAAGGAGAGGTTTGGGAGGGGAGAGTGTGAGCAAGTAGTGACTTCACAGTAAACTGCGTAAGGATGAAAAGGGTTTTGTCTTTAATTATAGAAATACTTAGCAGTGTTTTGACAAGAACTGAAAGCAAGTTAGGTCAAGAACTTGGCTTTAAGGTCTCAGCGCTTCTAACAGGAGACTTCTGCCTTGCAAGGGTATGAGGTCTCTCTGCATCCTGAAGCCGACTTGGCTGTTGGTGTTAAGGGCAAGAAAATGTTTCCCATGTTTATGGCTTTTCTTTTTTTGATGTTATTTGTTGAGAATGGGTCGTCTCTAGGCACTCCTTCTGCTTGGTGGTGAGAAACATGTGAGAATTAGTCTCTTCATGCTGGAGAAGTGGTGGCTGTTCAGAGCGGGAGCGGGCAGGTAGAGACTTGGGAAAATGGAATGAGGAAGGCTCTTTGCTGCTTTAATTTGGAGCTGTTGGCAGTTTTGTTCTGCTCTCGCTGCCTAATCTTTGGTGATTTGCACTGAAATCAGCATTTTTAAGGGGCTTTTCCTCCTCTGTAATAAATCATTGTTCCTGCCTAAAAATAAGCACAGTTACTTGATATAAATTTACTCAAAAAGAAAGCAGTAGCTGAAACTTGAGTCCTTCTAAAGTAATATGGAAATTTACCAAAGACTATAAATTTGAATAGTGCCTGTGCTATTTAAATTGTTGGGTACGTAGTGAAGAGGTTGGAAAAAGCTATTTCAGCAGATTCAGCATCATGCTCTTCGCTTTGCGTGGCATGTAGAAGTCATTCAAGTATTCTTTTTCCTTTAAAAAAAACTGTTTTAAAAGTCAGATTTTCAGCTGTTTTTTACAATCTAAAGCTTTGTGCAGCTTCTAAAATAAGACCTTTATTCAGACTCTTCTAACTGTATCTACTGCACTGAAAAGAATTTCCTGAATTCTGATATGTCCCAGTGAGGTCAAACATGAAATTACAGTTGCAGGTGTAAAAGCTGAACTCTCACTATTATTATTATTATTAATTTTTCTTGAACAAAGGACCGTCTTGTAATGTGTTTAGAAAGCCTAAAATTGAGTATTGCTCTGTGTTGTTTGTGCTGCTTGGGCATGTTTGCCTCGGTAACTTGTGTGCTCAGCAGTTAGGATATTAAGTCCCTAGCCCGCTCCTCTTAGTGTGTGTATATGTTATATGAAACTAGCAGCAAGAATTCTAGGGTTTAGTGTCAATTTACTTGAGCTGTTAGGAAAATGACCATATATTTCAAAAAGACAAGTTGCTGGTGACAGGGGAAGCTTTGAATGGTCAGTCTGTTCTGGGTGCAGCTCTTACTCCACGGGCAGCTCGGGCTTCATTTCCAGTGTCACCCCTGCAGTTTTGGGACATGGTGGGGGGGAATGTTACAGCTGAATTTATGATTCTTGGCGCTCGGATTCCAGCACACTACTGCTCTGCTGGTTTTTCCAAGCAAATAGAGGCTTGGATTTGATTTGACCGTTTGTTTTGCTTTTGATCATTCTGTAAGGAAGTGCTAAGGCTTGCTTCCCGTGGACTCAGGGGCCTTCAAGTAAGTTGTTATTGCAGATCCTATTCCTTTCCACACTGGCAGTTTCTGAAAGAATCTCTCCCATTTGGGATTAACGCCTTTGTTTCAGTAAAAAAGAACTTTACTTTTCAGAATTTTTACTTAGACCAGCATAAAGAGAGAGTTGTTCCTGGGCTTGAACCTGTGAATTGACTTACTGATTGCAGACAATTAAAACAGACACATCTCCTTTTTATTCAAGAGGGGAACCTTCGAATATTTCAAAAGTAAGTTTAAAAATTGTCTGAAATGAGTGATTAGAAACATCTACTGTTATCATCTTGGTCGCCTTTGATTTTGCTTTTAATTATGCAGAGGAATTTGAAACAGGCTTAGCTAATTGTAGTGGAGGTGCAATAATTGGAATCTTAATGTATTGTCGTACATTTTAAGGTATCTTAGATTAAACTTGTTGAAAGAGGGAGCTGTGCTAAAAGCTTGCTTTCTGGAAATAGGGAATTTTCTCACACTTTCAAAACAGCGTCATGTAAAGGAACTTTTCAGTAGTAACTTAATGACTTGGCAGTATATTGCACTTAGATAAATTAGTACTTGAGGAGAGGGAGCAGAGTTTAAATACTGTCACAAATGAGCAGTTTCTTTCCTTTTTCCTCCAAGCACTCATTTGGCCGTTTGCTAATCTGCAAAATGCAGCACTTCAGTCTTGTCAGTAGTGCACATTGAAGAGGCTCAATTGCACAAGCAGCAAGGCAAGGAAATGAAAGGCCAGGTTAGACTCTATTGAGAATGAATTTAAAAGCAGAAGAACAAAATAGGAGATGTAAAATACACTGGTGTTTTAGCCACTGGGCCAAAACACCTTCTGAAGAAGTACAGGCCATGGGATATAGCGGGACGTGGCTGAGATGGGTCTCTCTGGGTTGACTGAAATCCATCGAGGGGCTGGGAAGGACGAGGAGCTGCCAAGCTTGAGGCGCCAACCTGAATTAGGGGATTGCAGAGCCCGGCAGGCGGGCTAAAAAATGAGCAGCTGTCACTTGTAGTTCAGTGTACATGCATAATGGTAACCTGAGAGCTGACAACAATCCAGCTGAATATTTTAAAGCTAATTGTTCCTTGTAGGTCTTTAGTCAAAGAATTTATGATTCTCAAAGCCTGTTTTAGTCGAATGGGGTGAAAGCGTGTCCTGTGCTGGGAGGGATCGTGGATCTGTTGGCTGTGGCCATGGGACGTTGGCTCTTCTTTCGTTGGTTCTGGATCAAGCAGCTTGGGAAAGAGAGCCCTCAGGGGAAAGGATTTATGATGTGTTTCCTTGGGACAGCCGCTGAGTTTTGAGCAAGTTGCAGTGAACAAACTGTTATTCTCCATATCATGTAATGCTTGCTAAGCAGTTCTTGAGTTTGTAGGAGAGATGCTGCACGAGGATGTGTGTCCAGCAGCAAAGCACCCAGCGGGGCGGGGGAAGAAGAACTACTCCTTCATGTTACTCTTTTGAACTTCAGAACATTGTGTGACCTTCCCTGCCACGGGTTTGGGTTGGTGCAAGCAAGTTTTAATAATTGAGGAGCATTAAAGAAGAAAATCAATGCAGTGCTAGCAACAGGCTTGATGATCATGCTGAGTACCTGCTGGAAATGCTTTTTCTTAGCACCGAGTTCACTTGATGATAGAGTAACCAACCTGAGGTGAACAGCACTTGTATCCGTCTGCAATAGCGGCTCATGCGCCAGCTGATCGTTGATGCATTTTGAAATTAGGTGCGTTTCCCTGCAGATGCCTTTCTGGAAACTTCGTGGTGTAAAAAATCCCAGATACTCGGACTATGAAACTAAGTGAATTCCTTTTCCTGCTGAAGCCTCTAGCAAACACCCCAAAGCTATTTTCAGTTATAGATGCAATGGGATTATTAGAACATACTCATACCCAGGTCTTCATTTTTACCCTAGCAATTCCAGCAATATAAAAATGCTGTGAAGAGCTCCCACTCCCGTCAGCTCATTCCAGTGCTCGGATGTGTCATAGCTTTGCTGGTGTTGATGCTGCTGTTAGTTGGAATACACAGTTCTAGGGAACCACTGAGCTTCAGCTGATCTGGGCAAAAAAATAACTCCCATTTCTGGGAATTATCACCTGGGAGACTCTAGGTATATATTAAAATAGTGACCAGGGTAATAGTGGGACTTGAGTTAGAATTGCCTCAAAAAGTGACTTGTAATAGAGACATACATGTAAGCTCTGTGATAAATAGAGATTGTAAATATCTTGGGATGTGGGCCTTGTTTTAAGTCCTCAGAAAAGTTGGACCATGTAGCAGTTGAAAAGCTCTTTTTCGGAGCAGTGTTTGTCATATTCTGCCACTGCATATTCTGGCTTATGCATTGGAAGCTGTATGGTTGCATTCTGCAAGTCAACATCAAAACTGGAGTTAAAGTTGAGCGGTATTGTGTTAATCCATTCGATGTGTCCTGTTTTTAGCATCAGAATTGCAGTGAAAACCTAAAATAGTACTTTTGGAAGAATGATTTAAACACAGAAAGACTGCCATTGGAAACGGTGGCATTTATTGTATTTAGAAATCGGCCATGGGCTCTTTCAGCACGTACAACAACACACATTTTAATGCAGTTTGCTGCAAATAGAAAACACTGTCGATGTGGCTGTAACATGAGGAGTGGAGAAGAGGTGATGGCTCTTTGGGGAGCGCGAGCTCTGCGCTTGATCTTTACTGTTCCGACAAGGAACAGGGCGCTCTGGGAAGACAGATGGAGAGCAATGAAGTGGCTCCTGGTACCGGTGTAGGCATTTTTCTGCCTTCCTAATTCATATCAGTAACTACCATGGCTGCTTTAAAAGAAAAAAAAAGAGGGGAGGGGAAAAAAAAAGAAAAGCAGCTTCTAGCAGGAGAATTAGAATAACTTGCTCACGTTAACCTTATATTTGCTGTATTTTGTTGGTATGTTTTCATGGTAGCTGATGCTGATGAATGGGAACAATGTAGCACAATCTCTTCTAACAGAATATATATATATGTATTTTTTTTACATATGCTTGAATTTCTCTTGGTAGTATTCTTGTGATTTTAGTGTGTTTTTTTGTTTGGGCCAGAGTTTAGAAAGGAAAATGAATTAAATTGTGACTTACTGGTTGGGGTGTGTATGTGAGAGAAGGCAGAAAAAACAGCCTCACTTCAGCCAAGCCCATGTAGGGATTTCCAGTTGTTTGCTTCCATTTTGGAGGTGGTCTTAGTGTCATCTTATCAAAGTTGTAAGAGGAAATGAGATATCTTTATCATAATACTGCTTGAAGGGAGAATGTGAGTTTGACTAAAATTTTCCTTCTTTCTAGATTTGGAGAGACAGTCTAAAAAGATAGGTTATAGTAAGTTTATTCAAAGTAAGAATGAAATACATCATGAAATTCAGTAATAATTATTTAAGCATCCTTAACTGCACTTTAAATTTGTGTAATTATATTTATATAAATTTGTATAAATATACTTACATTCAATGTCTGTTCAAGGTGTCCTCTTACTCTGCATTCTAAATGTAAAGCAAAAAAAATGTACTGAATTTCATCTCGGAAGGGAATGCAGGGTTTGTTGTGGAACAGAGATGGCAATGTAAATCTGTAGGGGTAACCGCATTGGTGTTGCTGGGTGCACTGGAAGTTATGGGATACACCAGTCCAAATAGTCACCGCTGCCTGTTCTGCAGGTGACAAATGGCCCCGAGGAGGTTTCCCCGGGGCAGGAGGCTCCTTGGTACCCAGTGCCGGTTGCCAGATGTGACTGCCAGATGTGGCAGCCGGAGAGAAGGGGGTGCCTGGGCACCCCAAATGGAGCCCCAGGGCTCCGGCACTGGCTGGGGGAGCAAGCGGGGTGGAGCTTCAATTGCTTCCATTTCCTGGCGATTGAACCTGCTCCCTGTTTCCACTGGGAACTTTTCCCGTTTACGGTGAGAGAAACTCACAGTTCTTGTGCAACTGTCACCTTCATAAAAGAATCCAGCTATATTTGACCACACAAAAAAATGTTCTTTCAGTCAAAAGCTTTCAAATGGCAACTTCAGTGTGCTGGAGATGCTCTAATAGCAGATGTTCTCTGGGGTCTGGTTACATTGGTTTGATTTCCTTGTAGCTCTTGATGTGGTAAATCAGAACCCAACAGCAGTAAAAAAAAGTAATATATTAGCTGTAGAAGTGGTGAAATCACTGTCTAAGGGGGTTTTATATATTAGTGAGTTTGGTGGCTTTCAGAAGCATGAAAAAGCAGAGGAACCATGACCAGTTTAAGGTTGCTGCTCTTTGCAGTAATGTTCATTTCTAATTGATCTTAAACTTCAGTCATAAACTTAGGGTTAAATGTGTTGTAAGGTTTGGATAACAGTAACCAAATTTACATTGCAAAAACAGATAGTAAAACGCTGCTTAGTCACACTGCAGTAGTAATCAGCTCTTCATTTGTCAACATTGCAGGTAACAAATACGAGAGGGGGAAAAAATTAGAATTTCCCTCCCACCCCGTATCGATTTTTTTAAGGTTATGGGTAGCACTTTTGGATTAGTCCTCAGGTAAATATATATGTCTTAGGCTTTTGTATACCTGAAATGTTGAGGAAGTCATTCATTAGCTATGATAACGGGAAGCAAGGAAAAGAGTGAAGAGTATTATCAACATAATGAAAGAGTAATAACTTGAAATGCTTCGCAGCCTCCCTTGATAGTTCCACTTGTGTACCAAACAAGAAAAGAAGGAGGGTAGAACCTTGTGGATCTTAATTTGGAGGTGCTCGGCTTTGAGGAGCAATCCCAACAGGTTGGGACACGGGTGAACAAGAAATAAATCAGTGCAGTTGGTGTCAGGATTTCTTGATTTGCCAACGGACCTGGTGGACTGAAAAGACTTTGTTACCTCTGGGTGCCCTGTGCTTAGTAGCTGCTTCTTCCCACAGGATGTGTCTGATCTACCACAAGGGGTGAAGGAATGGTTCAAGTCATTGGCAGTGTAAACATTTTAGCTTTCTATTTTTACAGTAGTTTCTGGTGGTACCTACTGTTTGGGTGAAGAGATCCACAAATGAAAATCGATCTTTTTGTTAAAGATTAAGATGCATTTTACATGATTACAAGTGACTAAAATATCAAGGGAAGCCTTTACCAGTGCTCAGAGTGTGTCTAGAGCGTATGTAGCTCAGGAGAGATTTAATTCTAAAATTGTATGCACATAGAAAATTGAAAGTAATAGAGCATTGACTTGAATGGCTACGCTGTAAGAAATGTGTTCTGTGGTACAAGTAATGTTCTGTTCTTGGAACAGATAGGGCAACTTTATCTTCCTAGAACATAGAAGGTTTTGCTATGAATATTCAGGTGATTTTCTGGGGCTTCCTAGGTAGTCGCATGCAGTGGTTTTGAAGGAGGTATTAGAGGTTATGGAACAAATTGGAAGTAGCTGGACACCTTCAAGGGGGGGGAAAGCAATGTCTGTATGAGTTAAAGACAATGATTTATCTTTGCCTTAAGAGGTATTGTAGTGCCCACGAGTCTTCAATCCTAAACTTCCCATTAATGAAGTGCTGGGGAAACGGCACGGTTGTATGAAAAACCTGCTTACCAGAGCACTCCTGACTATTGAAGAGACTGCTCTCCTCATTCCCTCTGGATATTGCCTGATAACGTGGAGTAGTACATGAGCATGAGTTTTTCATGAACAAAGATGTCGTTCAGAATTGTCCAGTGTCTCTCCTGCAAGTGTCTCAAGTGCTGCTGGAGGGGAGTTACTGTGCTGTGCGTCATGGCAGAGGTAGAGATGTCAACAGCTTTTGTCCTACTCTGTCCACCCTTAGTATTTCTTTTAGGGCTAATTCTTCCCTGTGAACAGCCCGGTTGCCTCTACCTGATGCTGTTAAAGGCTTTTGCAGCATGAGATTGACACAAGACTTGCCAGTCTCCCTGGACCCGGTGAGCAGCGGGGTCGCTCACTGGAGTCCCCTCCGCTGCTGCTTGGAGGAGCTGTTGGCAGCACAGACACCCTGCAGCCCTCGGTGCAGCTCCAGCAGACATCACGGCATTGACTTATGTTCACTATGTGTATCATTACCTTTGGAACCATGAAAACAGAACTGTATTTTTCATCCTTTTAAATCTGTGGCTGCCTTCAGGTTTTCCCTTCCGCCTTCTATGTATTTATCAGTTAAGGCAATGGCAGTAGGTGGAGTAGCTTTGTAGGCCACTGGCAAAAGAGCGTCCTCCTTTAGGATGTTTGCGTGTTACCCTTAATGAGAGAGAGGGCTATATTTGGCTTAGCAAAGGCTTTGGCCTCTCTGTTGAAGATGCTATGCAGGTATTGGCCTATATTGGCCAGTATCAAGGTGTTTCTGGTTCTTTCAATCCCAAAACACTGGTTCTTCTTATCAGATTGAGTTTCACAGTCATCACAAGATTGTGGTGACTTTCCTAGTGCAGGTTTCTTTAAAGCTTGAGTTTAGCATCACTGATTGGTGCCTTTCTATATTTTCCTATTTGACATTTCTGTCTAGTTAGAAATATCACAGCAAAACAAAACACTGTCCTTTGTTTCCTACCGTAGTTTACTGTTTGGGAAGGGCAAGAGACATGCTATAAACAGAAGAGAATATAGAGCCAGAAGCAGAGGGTCAGGCCTCAGGAATGCTAACATCCATGTTGCCTGGTCCAATAGACTCCCGGTTCTGGAGTAATGAAGTTATTCGGGAATGATTGCATTTGAGAGGCAGATTTGAGCTGTGAGGAAATGTATAAGAGGAAACCATGTGTTCAAGTAACTGCCTCCAGAAAGACTATTTAAAAGATTTACCGAAGCTGCTGCTGTTTCTGGTATTGCATTATGCATGTTTTTTTCCTGTTTCCTATCTGTGGGATGTCTAGGAAAGTGCAAATTTCTTATAAAGATTCTCTAACATTATTAGCTTGGGTAGCCTTTTGTTTAGAGCTAAAACTACAGAGAATGAAATAGGATTTTTTTTAATCTCAAAATATTTCTTTAAGCATTTTTCATCAACTTAGGAAGCAATTCTCATAAGAGAAATCACTGCAATTTCTTTTACAGATTTTAGTTATCATGTGAAAGTGGATTGAGAAAAAACTTTTCAGAAACCTGATAACCTTTTAGATTTGCTTTGATATGTTAACAGTGTGGTTTTTAAATTGTCAGCCCTTTTAAAAGAACATTCAAAATGGTCTCAGAATGAACAAGCGCTTCCACCATAGGCACTTTTCATTCAGCTGAGGAGGTTTGCAGGCCTTGGGGAGAGGGAAGGAATAAAATCTGCATTAGGGAATTCTTCTGTTTTCCACAGGAGTTGGGTTGCCCGCTGCTGAGCGCTGTCTCTGCTTCCTAGTCCTAGTTTGAGCGTGAAAAAGTGAAGGGCATCTTGGGGAGCAAAATATCCTTGAAGCCCCAGACGCAGGGCTGTGCGTCCCTGTCCTGCCTTGGTTTAGATGTGAAGCTGTGGGGAAGGCGAACGCTCAGAAACGCTGGGTTCCCACGGCCCTTGAGCCAAGCGAGCGGCATTCCTGGTGCTGCTGCAGGAGGTGGAAAAGGAAGAGTTAACCGCGGTCCCCCACGCAGGGCAGAGCAGCCCGTTGGGGGTTAAACTGCAGAGTCTAATGGAATAATAACTGGTAGCACCATCTGCTGGCCTACTTCCGCAGAAGGAGTCAGTATTTTTAACGACATCTCTAATATTCATGCTGATGCATTTTGATGCTTTGTGCATTCATTTCTTTCTGCGCTTTGTTGGAATCCGGCGCGCGGCCCTCGCCGAAAGCGGCCGCTCGGCGGGAGGCGGCCGGGCTGCGCGGGCCGCGCGAGCGGCTCCGTCGCCGGCTCCGTCCTCGTCGCCGGAGGAAGATGTGGCTCAATCGCGGCGCGCCGCTGCGGAGGG
The DNA here is from genome assembly GCF_003342845.1 of Nothoprocta perdicaria. Classification (NCBI taxonomy): domain Eukaryota; kingdom Metazoa; phylum Chordata; class Aves; order Tinamiformes; family Tinamidae; genus Nothoprocta; species Nothoprocta perdicaria. Next base: position 6,893,088 of record NW_020454982.1, read on the forward strand.
TCCTGCGTCTCCCTTGCTAAATAGGCCGTTTAGCAATCTTCTCTCGATGCTTTTCTCCTGAGCCCTGCCTGGGGTGCGGAAAAAGCGGAGGGCGAGCCTTTGTGCGCCGCCAAAAATGTCTTCAGTGAAGAGGCCAAGAGGAAGGGTAAGTGAAAGCCTGAATGAGTGGGAGGAGGAGGGGTTCTTTGGGCTAAAAGGCTAATGGGATTGAATAACCTTCCTTATTACTGGCTGCTGCGGCGGGAGCCGGGCTGCATCGCCATCTTGAGCTGGGTGCTGTTTGCCTGAGTCTTGCCTATTTGTTAGAGCCTGTAGGCCTTAAGGTGGCATTTTGGAGTGATCCGCATCCGTGCCTCGCTGCCGGGGCCGCAGCGCCGCTGCGAAGCCTCCGAGGCACCTCTAGAAAATGGATCCAGTGGAGTGCACTGGATTTGGCCTGAAAATGTGTTTGGGAATTGCTGGTGGCTTTTCTTCCTGCTGTAGTCAGAGGCGCATTTATGGGTGAGAACGTAACATAACTGTTATCTGCTGGGCTTTTTTGTCTGTTTGAATAGGAAATTCTTTCCATTCCTCAAAGGGGAAGGGGGAGGGGAAGAGCAAAACATGTCTCATGGGCTGCTTAAAGGGAGCCTCGTAATTCCAGTATCCACTGCTGGGTAAACAACTTGGCGGAGATGAGGCTGCGATTAAAAGCCCTCAGCTCGAAGCAAGATCTGCGTCTTCCAACTGATCTATTGAGCTGCTCGTGCTCAAGAAAATAAATACTACTTTGGGGTCTACTTACTAATATGCTGCCTAGTTTCGTTTTGGTTTGGTCTCTTTTTTTCCTCTTGATTTTGCTCAAACGGCTGGTCTTGTTTAAGCACTGAGTTAGTCTGGCGGATCTTCGGGCTGCTTTTTGGGATCTGTGGCCCTGATGTCTTAGCAAAACAGGAATACTTATGTTGTTGCCTCCGGTAATTCTCTGCTCTTTCTGATTTTGAGAGGAATATTTATTGGGGATGTGTGTCAAATGAATGGGACTGTTTAAGAATCGGTTATTTTAACTACAGAGGTGGAAAGAAGGGCAAGAAAATTTTAGAGACGTAAGAAAATTTTAGAGACATTTATTTTAATGATTTTTGTGCAGCGTGTAGGAAATGAGTTGTTTAAAACACAGCAATTGGTGTAGTTATTCTGAAACCCACGCCATTCTCTGGTGAAGCCGAATCCTTTTCCTTCTTTGTTGTGTCCTTGCACAAATCCCTGACACAGTGTTTCCTCTTTGTTTTTTTTTTTAATGTAGCTCTAGATTGAAAACACTTGGGCATTTTCTAAAAGAATGTTAATTTCATTAAGATAAGGAGTTTTGTTTACTTGTTTTTTTTTTGTAATTTTTTCCACAGCCTCCTTCCTCCAAAAAGACTGATGGCTCAGGCTCATATACTAAGTTGCAGAATACCCAGGTGAGGGCAATGGCTGAAAAGAAACAGAAAAGAAAAAACGACTCTGAAAGCAAGCAAGAGAAGGCAAATCGCATAATATCCGAAGCAATTGCAAAAGCAAAAGAGAGAGGAGAGAGAAACATTCCGCGAGTGATGAGTCCTGAGAACTTCCCCAGCGTTTCAGCTGAGGCAAAAGACGAAAAGAAAGGCAGGAAAGTTAAATCGAAACCAAAGGACAAAGAAGGCAAAAAGACAAAAACTGGTTCATCATCCAAAATTAAAGAGAAAACAAAAATTGGGTAAGTAGATTGTTATTTCTCCTCAGTTTGCAAACGTTGTGTTAAAATGAAAACTGCTTACTGCTAACAAAATCTTCTCTTTCGCTGCCTACAGAAAATTCTTTCTGATTAAGTCCATGTGTGGACATTTTTTATTCAGGAACAAGAAGGCTTTGTTTTTTGTTTAGATTAAATGAGTTTAGGGCTGTCCTTTGAAAAGAATAGCTTTCATATTTTAAATCGTAGCCTGTGTTATTCTGTGCTTTGAAGCCTATGCAATACAAAAGTCTCTTTCATTTACCACAGTAATCTGTTTTGAGTTGAAATTAAAGTGTATGTGTATTATCAATGCTGTCTTTGTCAATTGAGGCATATATCATTAATGCAGTATATAGGATAAAATGCATAGGAGGAAACTGGAAGTTTAATGAACTTTTGGTGAAGCAAATATTCATGTAGCTATTGCGTGTATCAAAGGTATATTGGATTTTTTTTGTATCAAGTGCTTGATAGGCTTCAGTGCTATCAACTTTGTCTGCCATCTTTCAACTTTGCAGATTTGGTTGTGTCAAGGGAGCTTGGTATCTTGTTAAGGTTCCTCCAAAAATCTTGAGCAATTAGGGCCTCAATATGAGACAGTGCTTGCGACTTGAGAGCCAGCCCTGTTCTGCAGCACAGCTTTAGAGGAAAGAACAACACCAATTCCAGTGCTAAATCTGTCAAGCAGGACTTGAAACAGAGATGTTAGCTGTGGTATGATTTTTATTTTTAGAGTACTATGCCCTTTTTTGCAGTAACAAATATTAACTGGCACATCTGTCAGGAATTACATATCTTGCATACATATTTATATTCTTATATTTATGGAGCATAAATGAAAGTTCTTTTAATCAGCTCATTTTCTACTACCTACTTAGCAATTTTTTTAGATTTGTATTTGAGCAATATTGTAAAGTTATTCTGCAGTCCTACAGTATAAAGGTTATTATAAACTCTCATTAATTCTTGACATGAGCCTTCCTGCTCTCTATTTCCTTCCATTCTAGCTGTTGCTTGATATGTGAATAATGTTCATGAAACTCCTTAATACCCCTTCCCACCTTCTTGGAGTGTGGGATATTTACTTCCAAAGTTAATTTCACTTTCATGTTTCTAAATCATGTTCCGTAACAATTGGACATTTCATATGTCTTTCTAATCTAGAAACTTAACTACAACAGTGAAGTTGTCTTGTGAGATTTTATGTGGATAAAACAAAAAATACCAAACTATAATCATAACTTTTTTCAAAAACTGTAAAATAAGCTGTTGATTTATACTTCTTCAGACAGTTTTCTGTTTTCGTGGAACACATAACTCTCCCCATTATTTTGGATTTATTTTCGAGATATCACAAAGGAGTATGAAATGACAAGTAGATAAGATGTTTTCCAAACTATGTTTTTAAACACGATATTTGGGCTCAATCCAAAATACACAGAAGCTGATAGAGGGACTGCAGTTTAGGTGATGGTGGTCGACTTCGTTTAGTACATTTGCCTTGATCCGTGAGGGTTGTCTCCCCGTTATTTCCCTGCTTAATCAGCTAATGCCCCAGTAACACTTGGTTAACTCCATCCTGCTGCCACCCAGTGCCTTGGCTGTGCATGGGACACGGATCTAGGGCTTTGCTAGTCAGAGCCTGCGGAGGACAGTGCTGAGAGGCTTCCACAACCATCTGTTATAGATGTCCCGTTTCTATAGATTTGTGGGGGATGGCTGTAAATCCATTATTTTCTGTCTCCTACTTAATTCACTTGATGTCTATCTGGATAGCTTTATGTGTTGTCATAATTTGTGCTATTTTATAACAGAAAAAAAATGGCTTCTTGATGACCATTGCCCTTTCTGGGCAATTTCTATAGCAAACAGATACAATTAGCAGGAGCCTGGAGGAGTTCGGATTCAGCCTGATAGCAAGTGAGCTTGGTGCAGCTCCGGCTGTGGAGGTCACTGGCTTTGAGGAAGGTCAGGTTTGTTTTTCAGAGGACTCCACCTGGATTTGCAGGTGATATAGAGCTAATGATACATAAATAGTTTTGTCTTTTCAGGCTTCATATTAACTATTTACATTTTCCTCAGTGCTTCCTATGAGATCTTATATTAACAGTAACAACTAAAAGCATGCATGTTCTGAGTTTATCATTGTTAGATATAAATTATTAGCAACTACTTTCCAGGCAGGCTACAGTTATATTCTAAAGGCAGGGATTAAGGATTTTAATCCCCTGATCTACTGAAGTCAAAGAAACAACACCTATTAATTTCAGTCTGATGATTTAGAACTGGATTCAATAAATCAAGTTGCTGTGCCACAAGCATTGGTGGGGACAGGTGATTGACTTCTTATTTCTAAGAACGTTTTAAGTGCATTACAAATTATGAAAAAAACAATGCTTGGGTGATGCAGTTAACATGACAGAATTATGTAACCACTTTGTTTTGTGCATGGGTTACTTAGCAAGTTAATTCTTTACGACTGACGCATTTTATAATTTTTGTGAGGGTTGCAGACCCACTTTGCTTATTCTGGGTAGCTGGCGTGGTGCATGGATGTTTAGGGATCTATTTAAATGCTTAACGTTTTTGCATAGAATTTTTTCCTATTTATGGGCTTTTCTAATTGATTATAATTCCAGTTCTTCCATTTAAGGTGATGCATATTTAAACTAACAAGTGTGCTTTAGCACCACTTGATGTAAATGATAGAAGTATTATGAATCTATGAACATGCTGTTGTTCAGAGAAGTAGATTGGCATTTAGGTTTTGTAACTCTCCCTGTATTCCCACCTACTCAAACATAAAATTAAATGTCATGGCCCTAATGAAAAGCAACAGCTCCACATTGCTGATGAAAAGGACAATATCACTAGGCTGCATTTGGGCTTTTTCTTTTTTTTCTCCTCAATGCATAAATTAAAAAAAAAAAAGGAGGAGGAAGAGAAAAAAAAAACGAAATAGCAGTCCATTTGCACATGTTCAATCCAGGTTGGTAGCCCTTTAAGTTCAAAAAGGTTTCCTGTTACCAGAAACATGCTGATTGTTTTGTGTACAAAGAACAATGATGCCTCGTCTTTTAATATTAACCCTTAAGTCAGGTAGTGCCTGGAGCCAGCAAGACCTTTGTGATTGAGTGCACTGTGCAAATGAGCACATGTTGCTGTAGCCTTGAAGTAGGTCTCACATAGACTCTTTACAATGCAGAGTATTTTAGGGGCTTAAAACCATGGCAGCAAATCACTCTGATGTGATACTGTTAACATTGCTGCATGTAGGCAGCATTCAAGCTATGGAGACATTTAAAACAAGAACAGAACAAGGCAAATGATTCCCATGTTACGGTAGCCCTTCATCATTAAATGCAAGAGTTTCCAGTGGATTTCATGAGCAGCAGACATGATGAAGTTGCTTCTTGTAGCCTGTCTCATGCAAATCGTAGCCAATCAAGTAATAACTCTGTCCTTCATGGGAAGAGACTTCCCACCTGCATCTCTGTTGTGTTAGATCTGACCCCTGTTCTGCCATGACTGGAAGTGGCCCAGGTGCCCCGGAGCGGAGCCTCCTTTGCCCATGCCGAGCTCTGGCTCCTCGCTGAGGTTTTGCTGCACTTAAATCCTACTTTTGATGCAAAAAATTGGATTTAAGTAACATAATCTTCCAGTTCTTTTCCAAGTTACACAAGTACAAAACAGTAGGGTTTTGTCAATGACGCCAAGCACTGGCTTGTTCTCTTCTGTTGTTCTCATTCAGCAGGAGCGTGAAGGGGCTTTTTGCTTGCTTGAGACTAGACTGGTGGTTTAAAAATCAGTGCACAATTTGGGTATTTACATCAGATATAACTGGAGAGGAATACGATGGCTCGTTTCAGTGTGCCAGCATTGCTTTTTGAGCATATGCTAAAATGACAACAGTAACTTTTATTTATACTATCATTGGTACCTCTGATTTCAATATCTTGTCAAGAGAAAGCTTGCTTTGGATTTTGCTAGTAGTAACTTTTTGTTTAAATTGAATTAGTGAAGAAATTCTAAAATAGCTATTGACAACAGGTGTTTTATTGATAGTGATGTGACAAGGGATTTTATTGTGAATTAAAATATCTGGGAGGTGGCTGTTTGACATACTAATAATGAGATACTTGGTGTTTTCTCTGTTTGGAGTAAATTGAAATGAAATGATGCATCAAAGTCCAGCAATATCTTCTTATTTCTCATAACAATGATAGAAATTTGCCAATTCCCTTTACTTTTCTCTTTAGTATCTCCTCATATTTGTTACTTGGAAGGCCTTGAAGATTGTTCTTTATGATTTTCAAGCTGTTCAAAGTACTGACAACAATTTTTATTTGAATTTGTGGATGCAGAAGAAAAAAATACATGTTGAAGAAATCAACATTTCCTAGTTATAGTAGTATCTCTAGGTGTTATGTACTAAGATCTTTTGGGTTTTAAAAATCAAGAACAAGTCAAAATGGGATTGAGGACCGTGATATTCCCTATGCTGTGCCTGCAGCATCCTGTTTCTTTTCCAGAGAACCAGAATGCTTTCTATTCTGAACACTTTGTTTCCGTGTAGAAAAAGAGATTTTAGCCAAGGATCTCTCTGCTTTCATGCAGAAATTAATAACCTGGAGGAGAAAGAGAACTTGCCTTTTCAGGGAAGAATGTTCCAGGATTCCTGCAGTTTACCAGCTCCTGGGAAACATGGTTTTCACATGGCAGAGCTTTTAGAGAAGGAGCCTTCCCGATGTGCCTGGTAGGGCAGGTGCTTGGGAAGCACCAGGGAGGTGCTTGGCAAGAGGGTCAGGAGAGCAGGAAAGAACTAACTGCAAGAACCAAGGAAGACAGAGCAGCCTGCAGAGGAAGGGGATGATAATTCACTGCTAAGAGTGCCAGGACCCACCAGCACAGGTGATATAATGGGGTGCTGCTGAAGAGGAGGAGAGGGAAAGTGCACAGGAGAGATGGATTTGGAGCAGGCTGTAGTTGCAGAGCGGGTTCTCTGCGACCTGTCTCGTTGAAGCTCCTTTATTGCTCTGCTGCTCAGAGGATGCTGCTGCCACCCCCAGGAGACCAGTCTGGCCCTTTTTCACTGCGCTTTGTTAGCATCCAGAAGGCAGCAGAGCCCAAGGTAATGCCTGAAACCAGCTGGGGCTGCAGGGATGCGGATGCTTAGCCCAGCAGCACGTGTGGAGGAAGTGCTTTGCATGCACCAGCACCACGAGGATGCTGAAAACATGGACAGGGTTGTCGAGATGGGTGTCAGCCCCGGCTGAATCCTGAATTCTGCTGGACAAGGCCCTGCAGAAGGCTCTTGCCAGGTGCTTTTGCACCCTGGCTTTAGATTTTGTCTGAAACTAAAGCAAGCTCTCTATGTATTTAGTGCTACTTCATCCTACACCTCCTCCCCCTGGAAAAAAAAAATATATGTATCTTCATAAAGGCTGTAAAGCCTGCTGGTTAATATACTCCGTAAAATGGCAGAAGGTAGTTGTATGACAAAACAGTTAACCTCATTTTTGGCTACGCAGACCCAATGATTAGATAATGTGTGAAATAATTATTTTAGGCCAGCTTTTTATTTATTTGTGTTTTTGTTGGGGAGTTTGTAATCATTCTGTGATTATTCCCATGAAAACATATTTGAAGAGTAATTTTTATTGCATTTCAAATTTAAAAAAAAATATTTTGACATATATTTTGTCATTTTAGTGTGGTTGACATTAGTATTTTCACATGTGTTAGAAGCAAATTATATGATTTACAGCATAACCTTTAAATTTGAACTAAGAAGTAATTGGTACTTTTTCATTTTAATTTATCCAATTTACTCAGCACAAGATTGATTCTTGGAGTATTCTGAGAATTCTTAGAGCTGAAATGACTGTGTATTAAATACAGCTTCTCTGTTTATTTGTTCCATTGTAAAAACAGGGATTTTTGCAATTCCTTCAATATAACTGCAGAATAAGAAAATTAGTAACTTCAGATGTGTCATATTTTAAAGAATATCAGATTGTTGTCCATAACTGAAATTTTTATGAGTTAAAATAGGATATGTATAATGGAATTAAATTATTATTATTACATCTTACTGTCATCATTTTCAGGCACTGCTCAGGCGAATTTTATCTGCATAGTTATGCCTGATTAGTTTAAATGTTGGATTTGAATTCATGTTCAATTATTTATAGATCTGAAACAATTACAATACAAAGAAGTGTGAACTATTTGGATGATATTTATTGTGGAGAATTTCAGTAGCAATAGGAAAAAATGAGCTACTACGAAGTTGTAGCTTGTTGTTTGTGAAATACTTTTCAGTTTTGGGATGGTGGCACTTCCGATTTAATAACCTAAAAAAAAAAAAAAAAACCCACTAGTCCATGTGTTATGTTGAAATGAAGTCAACCTTAATGCACAGCGTTCACTTAGGATATTTTGTTTGTTTTTTAACAGAAAGCTAATCATAACTCTGGGTAAAAAGCAGAAAAGAAAAAATGAATCTTCAGATGAGCTGTCTGATGCTAAGCAGACTCCACAGCGGCCATTGAAAGATGAAGACTCTCAGGTAGGTGGCTAGAATTTTCCTCTCATAAATGTGTATGTTTTGTTAGATCCTTCTTGTTCACTCTGCAAAATGATATGTACTTTTTCACACTGTAAGGTTACTGATTCTCACTAGTTTTACTGTTACTGATTTTAAGAATAAATGGAATAAAGTAATTGAAGTATCTTGTCTGCCTAAAGCAGGAGAAGCTGGTGTGGCACTAGAGCCTGACCTATATTTGAGGGCTGCTTGGATTTATTTATTTGTTTGTTGTATTATAACGATTCGGATGTTTTTCTGTTATTTCTTGATGCCTTATGAAATGGTTCTGAATTACTGATGCCTTCTTACGAGAGACCTGCTATTTTTCAACTTCACTCCTCTACCCTGAAGTATTCAGAGTTTGCTTTTGAACTCGAAAAGCAAAAGTATCAATCCTTACATGTAAAACATAAGGAAAAAAAAAAAAGTAGTGGTTTTATAGGTTGAAACATTGCTTTCATCCCTCTGTGGTTCACATGCTCCGTGCTCTCCAACCAACATTAGCCTTAGATTTTTTTTAAATCTAGCTAAAATATCGTTAAACAAACACCTCAAAGCTGCAACTCGCATTAGAGGAGGTTTTGGTAAAAATATGGGTTTTATTCTACTATATGCAGAAGAGAAGATCAAATCGTCAAGTGAAAAGGAAGAAGTATGCTGAGGAAGGAGAGGGAAAACAGTCAGAAGAGGAGGCTAAAGTTGCTGTGAAAATCAAGAAGAGCTCTGCCCCCTTACCTGCTGAACAGCCTTTGCAGCTATTTGTTGTAAGTAAAATTTGGCTTCTGTAGTGGCAACTTTCTAGTTGTCTCCATACATTTAATGAATAAAACTCGCAATTGGGAAAGCAAACCTTACTAATACTAATCTATAGCTTATTTAATGTGATATCTTGCCTAAGATATTAAGAACTGGATTAATTACCCTTTTTTTCCCCTTCTTTGGCTAAAAACGCTCATCAATTTAACTGAAGTAACAATTAAGGATAAGTACATGTTGAAGAATGTGTCGTGCTGTGTAGGCATATGAAAAGGCCATGTGTTAATATATTTCTATTTTTTATGTATATTGCAACTTCTAGAAGTATAAAAGCAACAGAGTCTCTGCTTAATGAGATGGACTAGAAATACCCTTGCCTTTCCCCCCACCAGGTTTACACTTCACTGTGTAATTTGTGCCGGCTCTGGTTTCTAAACTTGTTGAGCCTTTCTGGGGAAATAAAAGAGCAGGAAAGAGAAGCAGCTTTCCCTCGCATCTCAGCCCTGCTGCAGCCCCAGGCATGGCCCTTGTCTGCCTGCCTCCCAGCATGGTCCTGCTTTCAGGGCCCAGAGATCCGTTCAAGGGAGTCTGACACACTGCATTTTTTGCCTTTTATTATTTTTTTTAACCTGTCTGCCAGAGCCCTTAACTCTCCATTTCTGTGTAAATCTGGATGTGATGGCTGTATCAGATCCACTGTTTAAGGCATACAGAGTGTTTTTTATTTTTAAAAGCAAGCAACCAAATATTCCCTGTTCATCCAGAGACCCTTGGCTTTAGTATAAGATTGTATTTTTTATTCTTAGTATTAATCAAATACAAGTTAAATGAAATGGACAAATAGACAACAATAGTTATCTGCTTATTGTTTTCTTTTTTACTAAGTAAAAGCAGCACCTACAACCAGGGGGGAATAGATGCAATGTATGTATGTATTCATTTACTCCCAGGTGATAGAAAATGCTACTGGTAGAAGTCAAGTTTGCCTTTATTGATAATTTTTTTAACCAACCACTTGTGCATGAGGGTCTTGAGCTTGATTGGTTTGTAGGGGGTATTTGCTGCTGCTAATGGAAATGTCATTGTTTTCCTTCATTTATAGGAGAATCCAAGTGAGGAAGATGCAGCCATTGTAGACAAAATCTTATCCTCTAGGATAATAAAGAAAGAGGTAAGTGAAGGTTGTAGCATGGAATTGCTTATTTGAATCTATTCTGTGTGTATCATTTTACGTATCCCCTCAATTTCCTTTTTAAGGTGTCTGCTGGAATGACAGTGGAAACAGAAGAGTTTTTTGTAAAATACAAGAACTAGTAAGTATTGTGTTTCATTGAAGAAGTTGTTTACTGAAGTGACAATTGCCATATTCAGTTTTATTTTAGATGATAAATGGTTTCTCATTTGAGTGAAACTCAGCTTTATAACTATGTTGTTAAAACTGTATGCTAAAAATGCATACTGAGCTTTGGCTTTGACTAATGTATTAACCTTAATCTCTGTAATTTTAGTTCCTACCTCCACTGTGAATGGGCCACAGAACAACAGCTTTTAAAGGATAAAAGAATCCAGCAAAAAATAAAGCGGTTCAAACTAAGGCAGGCACAAAGAGCTCACTTTTTTGCAGATGTGAGTATGAAATATTCAATTTAAAAAAAAAAGCTTTTTTTCCTTTTGGAAAATGTGATTGAATGTTTGCTTTTAAATGGAATAGCTAAAATATTGAGAAATAAGTTTTAGCTGCCAGGATTGGGTTTTGGGTTATGGCAGGTAGGAGTGCTGTGGGTTGTTTTGTGTTTGTTTTGTGTTGCTACTGCTCTTGTGTAAGTCTTGAAGATACAAATGTAATTTTAAGGGCAAGTTGCCTGCAGTCCCTGAATTGATGTCACTTGCATGATTTAAAATGCAGTATCCTTTGCTAGCCACGTACTAGTAGAGATGGAAGGATCTGGGAAAACCTTTTCCAAAACAGGGAAAATGTAAGAGAGAAGATAATCTTAGTATGGGTGGCTTCTGTAGCGTGCAATCTTTTAGACACAGCTGAACTATTGCACTTCATCCCTCAGCGAGTCTGCATTTTCTGTTCTCGTGTCAGATACCTCTTTGAGGCCAATTATCTCTATAAATATGGTGATTTCCTGGTGTGTGCGAAAGCCTCAATAGCTTCCAGCTGACAAATTCGTTTATACCTAATCAGATTTGCGTACAGCAAAAAATGGCTATGCTAAGTCTCAATGTATGCCACCTTTTTTTGGTTTCCCTGCAAAGAACTGTTTTTATTAATTGTGCATTTCAGATGGAAGAAGAACCTTTTAATCCTGACTATGTTGAAGTAGATCGGGTATTAGAAGTCTCTCTATGCGAAGACAAGGACACTGGTGAGGTAAATATATCTTTAAGCAAGTCAAGAAGGTGTAGCTCTGTATAAGGTTAGATGGTTTTATTTTTAGTAGATTTAAAATTAAAACCTTGATGATTTTGCATCTTTTTGGTGAGTTTATTGATTTAAGCCTGTAAGAACAGCTGTGATAAGTTCTATTTTTTTATGTAGCAAAATTAACAAACTCTTACTCAGTGATTTCTGTGTTGATCTTCAAAAAGAAGATGTAAGAATTAGAATTAGTACCTTCTCAGTGTATGTGCAGCATATTTGTCATTATTACAGTTTTAAAAAGGTCATTGATGCAAGCTTTTTCCCTATTTCTTCATTAAGTATCACTTTTTAATTTAGCTTCTAAATCCTTATTTCCTTACTTGAGTTAAAATCATTACTTTTACCTCCATCTTTTTAGCTTTCTTTTTAAGATTCTTATACATATCACAGCAGAGCTATAAAGCTTTCTATTGCACAAGATCTCTGTTTCAGGATCTTATGTATTTGACTTTTGAGAGTGGAGGAAACATTCTGGGTAGCAACTCTGTGGTTAGATTTTTCTCTTTCCACTGACATTGTGATTTAGGGCTAAGTGGAATTGAAATATGCTTTGAACATTTGTCTTTAGCTTCAGGAATCTGCAGCAAGTAGGAGAATATGAGAAGGCAGAGATAAGTAGATGGAAAACACTCCTTCATTCCACCAAGGAACCTAGGAACCTACACAGATTAATACAGCTAACTTTTAAACCATAACAAAAATGCGATTTTTGTTTCCAGTGGTTTTATGTAAATTAACTATGCAAATAGAAGTCATATTAACAGCCTGTGTACTAAAATAAAAACTGATAACATTCAGAATTTTTTCCTGCAGCCTGTTATTTACTATTTAGTAAAATGGTGTTCGTTGCCGTATGAAGACAGTACGTGGGAGCTGAAAGAAGATGTAGATCAAGCAAAAATAGAAGAATTTGAACAGTTACAAGCTTCCAGGCCTGACTCAAGAAGACTGGTAAAATTATAGCTAATTTACTTGTCTGTTTTGTCAAACTGCATGTGCTTTCACTAACTGTAAACTTTTGTATTAAAACATAAGGTTTATTGACAGTAAAGGATCAGTGATCTTTGTTACCTAGAGGAAAAAAGAATTCAAGTAGGCATAGATTAATATTTTCATCCGTTTGCTTCTTTGTTAATTAAAACCTATTTTTTTATTTGTCTTGAGGGAGATATGAAGTGTTATGATTTTGGGATCAATGCGTTCTAATTGTCTATCATAAGATATAAACATCATTACGATGAGTGGAAAACAAAACAAAATATAAACACCCTTTCTTCTGCAGAGAACAGAGTTGGCTTGTGTTTCAACACTGAAGGAAATTGGCAGAGATCTGCCAAGCAGATTCCATAATTACTTCCTGTTTTTATTTTTCTTCTTCTCATAAATGTCTAGCTAAAAGAAAGACATATATATAATGAGGAAATCGGTTTTATCATTAAATTATGAATCTTGGGTCTTGTAGAATAGGAGAAAACAAAAGAGTTCCTCTGTTTGAAGATGTCTTATTGCCACGGAGTAAGACCTGTGTCCTGTGTGGTGCAGTACAATTCCTGTTCTAATTTATTCACCTTACATAACTGAAAACGCACAAGGCTTTAATTTATAGGCTGTGGATTTTATTTTAATGCTTTTCATGGATAATTACAGAAGTCACAATTAGCCTCTTTAGATTATGTCCACTTCATTTTTTTCCCTAGTATTTATTTAAAACGCTGCTATTTCGGCACGTGAAGAGGTTGGTCTATCTGTTTTGGCCCGGTTCGGCTCTGAGAGAACAAGACGATTAAACAAGACGATTAAAACCAAGCGTCCGGGCTGGCAGCAGCAGCCGCCCTTTCCCGCAGCGCCGGGGAGCCCACGGCAGCGCCGGCGCCTGCGGCTTGCGGGGCTGGAGGTGGCCGTGGGAGCGCGGCCAGATGGCCGTGGGAGCGGGAAAGCGGCTGCTGGGGAGGGCAGCGAGCGCCGCGGGCAGCTGGTGTCGGCGACGGCTGCTGCTGGCGACCAAGAGGCGCAGAATGGGGAGCTCTGATTTACAGCTAGCACGTTGGGCTGCCTGAGTTTGGGGTTTGCGTCTTTTTTCCCCCACAAGTAGTTTGCTTAAAGGAGTTTCCCAGCTCCTTTATTGAGGTCGGAATGCAGGAGCTGCCTAAAGGCGCTGTCTGTCACTGTGTCCTACCTGGCATCAGTCAAATAATTCATGGTTTCTGTGCCGCGCCGGCTGCTCAGCTTTCTGCAGCCTGGGGAGCCTGCAAGCCGGGGAAGCAGGACGTGCTGTGGCTCTCGGCTTTCCCTTGGCTCACGTGGGAGATGGTGTCTTGATACCGTTACAGGCTTCTCATGTCAGTCACGTTCCTGTGTTGGCCGTCGCTGTTGATCTGATACCTTGGTGAATTTGGGGAACTCAGCCACCCACAAGTTGGCTTTTCTTGGCTTGCCTGGTGTTAGCTTCCTGAATTGGCCGTGGGATCAGATGAACATCAGTCCCCAGCGCTGGTGCTGAAAGCTAAGACCAGACCCCGCTACCTTCAGCTTGGCTCACACCAGGGGCTGCTTTAGAATCCAGAGTTCTCCAAATTTGGGGGATTCTGCTAGTCCCATGTGTCTGGGTGGCTGCGGTTGTAGGCAGGTGTTTCTAGAGCTTCCAATGTGAAATGTTAAAGATACTTAGCAAATTCCTTCAGGACTCATTGTTGTATAAAGGAATTAGTTTTTCAGATGGCCTAGCTGAAGCCATTTGAACTTTTGTTTCTAGAAATGGGTTATTCATCATATTGTTTAAAATTTATTGTTAGATTATTAATTTCTATAGACAAACTTAAGACTTGCATGCGTTAGTAAGTTGTGTTAGCATGGATCCCTTTCTATCCTTACGATTGAATAATTATACCAGAAGTTGTTACACTGAAGAAATAATAGGTAAAAGTGTTTTTTAAAAAAGGAAGTGTGTGCCAACTTGCCAATAAATGCATTTTTCTCTTAAAGGAACGACCCCCTCCAAACACTTGGAAGAAGATTGAACAGTCCAGGGAATATAAAAATGGCAATCAGCTCAGGGAATATCAACTGGAAGGACTTAACTGGCTCCTATTCAACTGGTACAATAGGTATATGCATTCACTATTTTTAATACAAGTTTTAAGACACTAAAGTGAATAAATATGTTACAGTGGATGAATGCTGTTTTAAATAAACTTAACCTCTCTACTTTTGGCTAAAAAGGTATCACTTAAGAAATTTGTGGTTTCTCTTTGTATTTTATATTGGAGTAGTCAATGGCAGCTTTCTAACAAAGCTTAAAATGATGCTGCACTTGCATCTTTCAAAATGATGTATAGAATTAATATATTTCAAGTATAATCGTTTGCACAAACAAGAGTACTAGGTAATTGTCTTTGCTATATTATAAGTTAAATTAACTTTTGCTCATTAATGCTCTGATATATTAACTAGATTATAATCATTGTTTGAAGGGTATTATGTCTATTTTTAAAGGCTTTTTCCCCCCAAGGATGAATTTTCTCTGCATCTAATTTAGATATCTGTGAATCTTGCTGCTTGCTTTCTTTTCAGGGTATCGATTGCCTTCTCTTTAGGGGGTTATGTCAGTGAGCATACTGTTTAGGCATATGTTTTGATGATCTGGAGGACGGGAAAATCAGTCAGTCTGAGTTAGGGCCCCAAAGGTGGTTCTGGAGGGCCTGAGAGAGCTGTGACTCGTCAGCTTGCAGAAGAGAAGGCTCTGGCTGAACCTTATCAATGCATAGAAATAGCTGATGACGGTGAGGGTGAGGATGGCAGAGGAAGGCTCTTCCTGGTGACAGGATGAAAGGCAATAGGCACAAACAGAAAGGCAGGGAACTCCATCTGAAAACAAGCAAGTCCTTCTTCTGTGGTGGTCAAACCCTGGCACAGGATGTCTGGAGAGGTGAAGCTGCTGGTACTCAGAGGCTACCTGGATGTGGTCCTGGGCCACCTGCTCCAGACAGCCCTGTGATTCAGGGCGCTGCAAAGCTGCTGGGCGCACCAAGGTGGTTGTATGTGGTGAGGGTGAGCACGTAGCGGTGCTTTGGGCACCTGCCTGGCTATAGACCCCTCTCCCTTGGGCAAGGAGAGGGTGAAATTTGGCAGTGGTGCCCTGATGCACTTGCTTTGTCTGAGTGTAGGGGAATGCTTTTTTGCATCGTAAATGAGCAGCGTTTATGAGCATCTTCTTCAGTGCCACAACTTTGACCGTTGTTTTAAACTGGTGTATTTGAGCTTTGTTTATATAAATATTGCATTTGTGTAACAGCTCTAATGACTGTACTTTCTTTGACCCTAATAACAAATATATCTTACTTTCAGACGAAATTGCATTTTAGCTGATGAAATGGGTCTTGGCAAAACCATTCAGTCAATTACATTCCTCTATGAAATCCTTCTGACTGGCATAAGGGGGCCTTTCCTGATCATAGCTCCGCTTTCCACTATAACAAACTGGGAAAGAGAATTTCGCACGTGGACTGACCTTAATGTTGTAGTGTATCATGGAAGCATGATCAGCAGACAGATGATTCAGCAGTATGAAATGTACTTCAGGGACTCCCAGGTACTGTCATATCACTTGTATCCTCTAACTTACCCCAAGCCTCTTTAGGTATTAGTAAAGAAAAGTACACTTGACATGATCTGCATGAATGTCTTAGTGAAGGTTATTTCTGTACCATCAAGTGGTTTTAGGGTTTTTACATGTCAATCTTGAAGATATGCTTACTGATTAAGTTCTATGAAGCTGATTGAAGCAAGATATACTTTGTTAGAATGTGCTGAGCAGTCTTGCAATTGAGTAGCATTGACATTGGCATTCGTGTGGAGGTTAAGTGTGTGCAGATAGTTGTATTTGGACCCTGAATTTGAAGGAGAGTGAGAAAGAAAATGTAGTCCATTAAACCCTACATTGCCTTTAGGTGGCTATTAATTTCCTTTCCCTGGAGTAAGCTAACCTTACTCATCTCCAAGTTTACTTTTCTATCTTACTTTACATTAATTGAAATGAAAAAAATTAGTCTTCCTCATTTTTTTGTCTGTGTTTTTCTAGTTAAGCCAATTTTTCATACTATCCTACTATTTTACAAGATTTGTTAAGGCTGTTTTTCTTTAAAAACAAAAGAGCTTTCTCTTTTGAATAAAATCTTGAATATTTTACTCAAGTCGTGTTTGTCTAGTGAGTTACTGAATGCTATCTTATGGAATACCTGACATATTCTCTTTGTCAGACTAATTGAGTAAAGCAAGTTAGATAAGTTAAAAAGTATTCATCTAATTCTTGCTAGTTGACATGATCTGTTTTGGTTAACTTGCTGTTTGAGTCCTAAATGCGTTGCTGGTATATATTTTAATTGATTGACTGTAGGTTTCTTGTGTTAATTAAATTTTAATGGGATTATAAAAGCAGTATTGCCTCTAAACTCCTGTTGCAGTAGTTTTATTAGATAGCTGTAAATCTGTAATTAAGAAGTGATTAGAATTTTACTGTTGGTTAGACAATATTGGGTATTTTGATGATGGATAATCATTCATTAGTATTAATTACAGAATTGCATAGATCTACTGAACATGTGTAGGAAGATAAAGCCATTTGTAATATGAAATCTCAGGTCTGGTCTTGGACAGAACTTGAGTAATGAAATCTTCGTGGAGTAGGCTCGTGTAATGACAAGGTGTGTGTCCGATCTCCAGGGCCGCATTGTTCGAGGTACCTACAGGTTCCAAGCCATTATCACTACTTTTGAAATGATTCTTGGAGGCTGTCCAGAACTCAACGCGATCGAGTGGCGATGTGTTATTATTGACGAAGCACATAGACTGAAGAACAAGAACTGCAAGCTCTTGGAAGGACTAAAACTCATGAACCTTGTGAGTAGCTATATTTCACTTACTTGATCTTACTTTTTTTTAGTTCTACAAAAATATGTAAGCATGGTACTATAAGAAGCTTGTTTAGCAAAAGACTGACTGAAGGTAACCATTCTTGATGCTCTCCTCAACTATCTGGTGGTATATTTTAGAGGAACTGGGGAAAATAGGATGCCAGCTAACTCTAAGCAGGATCAGTCATTTACTGATTAGCTCTAGGTGAGCTGGTTCACAGATGCCAGAAGAGAAAATATATTAAAAAAAAAAAAAAAAAGCTACAAGAAAATGCTTACTGTTTGTCTTTTGTAAATTGTTTTGAGTCTGTTGAATACACTTACTAATGCTCAGACCTAGTCCCTTCAAGCTATGATAATCAGAATTAA
Source organism: Nothoprocta perdicaria (assembly GCF_003342845.1). Taxonomy (NCBI): domain Eukaryota; kingdom Metazoa; phylum Chordata; class Aves; order Tinamiformes; family Tinamidae; genus Nothoprocta; species Nothoprocta perdicaria. Next base: position 6,910,886 of record NW_020454982.1, read on the forward strand.
CAGAAATGTTTAATAAGTGTTTGCATATACGCTGTTTGCATATAAGCTCATAGCCTATGCAAGTTTACTTCATTTCCCCCTTTTTTATAGGAGCATAAAGTGCTCCTAACAGGTACACCGCTGCAGAACACAGTGGAAGAACTATTTAGCCTCCTTCATTTTCTGGAACCGTTGCGTTTTCCTGCTGAATCTACATTCATGCAAGAATTCGGAGACCTTAAAACCGAGGAACAGGTACTACATGTTGAAAAAAGCTTCTTTTGTGTTTCACTACTCTGAGTGACTTACCCGAGAAATATTTTTTGTTTTGAATAGCTTATATAATTAAATATTAGTGCCCTTTCCCCTAGTCTGTCACTTATGAGTTTCTTTGTTATGCATTTAATTTCTCTAGTTCATGCAGATGATAGAAAACAGTTGAAATGTAATAGCACTTCCAGATTAGTAAACAAGGTGGCATCATCTTCGGGATATTCTGAATTAAAAACACAATGCTCAAGTATTTTTCCTATTTCTTTTCATTATATTTGGAGCTTGATTTTACTTTGAAAAGTATTCTAATAAATTTAAGTAGATTAAAATTGAAAATTAAAATTATGTTCTTCTGGAAAATGTTACATCCAAATGTAGAATTTTCAGTGATTTGGATTTAAACTTTTGAATTACACCATGCAATTACGTTTACATGTGTTGCATCTAATTATTTTGCTTCATTCAGGTTCAGAAATTACAAGCCATCCTCAAACCCATGATGCTCCGACGATTAAAGGAAGATGTAGAAAAAAAGCTAGCCCCTAAAGAGGAAACTATAATTGAAGTAGAGCTAACTAATATTCAGAAGAAATATTATCGAGCAATTTTGGAGAAGAATTTTGCTTTCTTGTCCAAGGGAGCAGGGCAAGCAAATGTACCCAATCTGGTTAACACTATGATGGAACTCAGAAAGTGTTGTAATCACCCTTATCTCATTAAAGGTAAATGCATGATCAGTTAAGATTAATCTCTTATTTAGAGTACTTTTGTACTTCTTTTTAAAGTATGTAAGAACCTATATTTGAAATATGTTGTATTGTGATCAGTCTTCTCAAGTATGGAATTAAGTGGAAACTTTTTTTATGGATGGGATAAAAAGAAAACCTGACCTTGGATCATGAACATGCCAGATATTTTTGGACATGGTGTCCTTGTCACCATCACTCAATTTCATGACAGTAAGACATAGTAACAAGTCCCCGAAAGTGTCTTGCATGTATGGCCCTTTTTGCCTTGGGTTTCCCTGTTAAACAAAAGCCTACCTAGTAAGTACAGGAAGAGGACAAAGTTTGGATTTAAGTAAACAGTCGAACAATGCAATAATTAACAATTTATAGATAATATTTGCCCCTAAAATAAACAGACTGTTTATTTTGAGACTTGCTTTTTGAATCTATGAATATATTTGTGTGTGTGTGTATATGTGGATACTGATATGTGTTTCTTGATAGGTGCTGAAGAGAAAATTCTTGGAGAGTTTAAAGAAACTTATAGTCCAAGTGCCCCTGACTTCCATCTACAAGCAATGATCCAATCTGCTGGTAAATTGGTTCTAATTGATAAGCTCCTTCCAAAAATGAAAGCAGGAGGCCACAAAGTGCTTATCTTCTCTCAGATGGTGCGCTGCCTTGATATTTTGGAGGATTACCTTATACATAAAAGGTAAGGTATTGCCTATTTTATCTTCCTAGTATGTTATTCTCAGTGGGCATATCATTAGCTGTTTAGTGCAGGATTAATCATTACAGCATATCAAAGAGAAGAAACCACTTTGCTGTTGTTGTTCTAATTACTTTGTAACTTGTTTTGCTCTATGATATGATATCAGTTATTCAACACCAGAAAACTTTAGAGAGCAACTAAAGAAAGGTTACTGAGTAAATAGTGTGCCTTCAGCTTGTTGCCTTTTCAAGGAAATATTCTTGTATGTAGGTACTGTTTACACATTGCCTATCAGAAGCTTGTAAGGTCAAGCTCAACATGGTGTGTCTAAACAGGAAGCATATGGGAAGCATGGCATGTATGCTTTATTTGTATCGTTTTGATCTTGGGCCAGTTATTGCTATGGGAAGTAGAGTTCCTTACTCTTTACAAAATATAGGCGCGTAATGGTACTTAAGTCACTTGTACTTACTTAAGCGTGTGACTAAATACTGCCTATATGGCCTTAGCCTTAAACTAGCCTTAAACTCAGTTCAAATCAGTAATTGCTGTTTTAGCCTGGAAAACTGTAAAAAAATGAGTTGATTGTTGTAATAGTTCAGTTGATGCCTTGTAAATACTGCTTTGAAGGTTATGCTTGTCAATGGATTGTCTCATAATACAGAACTAATTTAAAAAAAAATTAGTAATAAATGTAAGTGCCTTGATGCAATGGATACTGGAATGTGTATTGGACATCATTGGCAAATTATATTATCTTTTATCATTGTATTTAACTTTGAGACTTTCAGTTACGTGAAGCTATTTGGATTAGAACACAACAGTTTGTGTTTGCGCCGTGTGGATTTCAATGCACTGACTGAATCCAATTTTATAGTAGTACACATTTCAATATGAAAATATTTCTTTTTTTTTTTTGTAAGATTATGACAGCTAGACTGGTGCATCACTGCTACAGGTAGAATCTTTTGAAATCCACAGAAGTTAAAATTTGCCTGGTGCTGCCCTGTGATTAGGAGTATTGGAGGGCCCACACGGTGAGAGGTGACACTCAGCAGAATTTCCAGCTCCAGGAGGTGGCTGCCTGCCAAAATGCCTGTGGTCCTGTGGATTATCTGCTGTGCCACTTTGCAGCTGATTAGAGGAAAAATGGCTGTGAAGCTTTTGCTCTAATAAATAGACATTTGGCATCTTGCTCCCTTTAGAGCATGCAGAAATGTTTTGCTGCTTTTCTTTAAGCTGAGCTGAGACATTTGATTTCAGAGATTTCGTAGGAGTCTTTGTACTTATCAAAGGTGCTAAAACATAAAAATAAATTAATAAATAAAGGAGGATTATTGAACTTTACTCTCTTAAATTTGCCAGTTTTAGTTGAGGAGGTGACGAGTTCATTGAGCCGTCAGTAAAGGCGGTGTTGGAGGGCTGCAAGTCAGCCTTGTTCTGCTTGCCGAGCCCCTGGCGGGAAGGACGTGCAGTTTGTCTCTGTTTATGCAGTTTCCCCATGGGAGTTGAGGCTGCAGGGCATCCAGCAGGGCAGGACGCTGCTGTGCTTGGGTGACCCCAGGCAAGGATCCAAGAATAGCATGTGAAAAACTTGCAAGTGTCCACGTTGGACTTGATTTTTGTGATGTGTCTGAATACAGCTAAATGCCGTGATAGTGCGTGTTCCCTGCTAGGTATCATGAGTTAATCGGAATAATAGTTCTCCTTTTCAGAAGGATTTACAATTTCATTGGTATAACTTGATGTTATTAGCATTTTACTACTGCCAGTATGATAGTATGATTCTGCTTATGTTGTTTGTCTTTACATTATAATTTTGTAATATCCTTTTTGTATATGTATGACAATCTGCAGGTACCTGTATGAACGAATCGATGGACGTGTAAGAGGGAATCTGAGGCAAGCTGCCATCGACCGGTTCAGCAAGCCCGATTCGGATCGGTTTGTCTTCCTGCTCTGCACCAGAGCTGGTGGCTTGGGCATTAATCTGACAGCAGCAGATACATGTATAATTTTTGATTCTGATTGGAATCCTCAAAATGATCTGCAGGTATTTCGTCTTTTCTTTGGTGAGAGTAATATCAAGGCCAATAACAACTAAGTAACTTGAGCCGTCCAGGTTCCATCTTTCAGCTTTGTGTTTCAGACTGGTTTCTCCTGAAATGCAACAGTCTAAATGCAGCCAAGTCGATGATTTGATAAAATTTGTAAAATTCACATGCTTGTTGCTGAAGTAGAATTCGTTCTGAGGTTGTGACTTCTTCAGCATTTGTATTTGGAAATAGGATGAATTGTAGCACAGCATGTCTTTCCAATACAGTATTTTTATCAGAGAAATATCTTTCAGCAGAATTTGATGGACATCATCCCACTTGGGTTTACCTCTTTCTCTGAGTTGACAGGAGCGTTTATGCCATGAGAGTGTCTGATAGCTTCCACTTAAGTCATGTGAATTGACTTACTTTCAAATGAATTAATGCTGTTTAACACTATGGTAGAACAAATTTCTTTAAAAAAATATATATACATACATATAGTTTTAGACAGAAGTCCAAATTTCCATTTCTGTTCTTGCTCCTTCTAAAAGGCTCAAGCCCGTTGTCACAGGATTGGTCAGAACAAAGCAGTGAAGGTCTACAGGCTGATAACCCGCAACTCCTACGAGAGAGAGATGTTTGACAGAGCCAGCCTGAAGCTGGGGCTCGATAAGGCTGTTCTGCAGAGCATGAGCGGTAGAGAAAACAGCGTTGGTGGTGTATGTAAATTTGCTTTTTGGAGTAATTCGTCTTTGTTATGTTTTCTGATGTTGGTTAAGGATTTCTGATGTTAGCTGGCATAATTTTCAAAATGTAGTCACATTTTCTGATAACTTATCTGATAAAATTCTGGTTACTTCTTATCTCATAAGGTCCTAGATAGGTGATTTGTAAGTTAGCACAGGCAGAAAAGTTTCTATTTGCCTTGTTGTATCTCCTTGAATTAATACAACGTATTACTTCTAATATCTCATGTACACCTTATATTGGTTATTTTTTTTACCTTTTTAAGTATGTTGACAATAGCCTTGAATGAAGCATGGTACTGGCAAAAAATCATCACAGTAACCAAATGCCATTATTTCGAGGGTCAACTAGAACTTTTTCTTGGTATTTTAAATAACCTAGATTTATGTTTATATATCAAATACATAGATTGCAGAAAGGAAGCAAGAAATAAAAAGAGGCTTTGGGGTGCTTTTTCCTAGTGGGGTTTTATTGATTTGAAATCTATTTGCTTGCTCAGATACAACAACTCTCTAAGAAAGAAATAGAAGATTTGCTTCGAAGAGGAGCATATGGTGCCATTATGGATGAAGAAGATGAAGGCTCTAAATTCTGTGAGGAAGATATTGACCAAATTTTGCAGCGTCGCACTAAAACTATCACAATTGAATCAGAAGGACGGGGCTCTACATTTGCCAAGGTACAGAAGGAGCGAGTTGTTCTTGGACCATGTAGAGTTTTAATTTAGTTGAAGGATGTTAAAAAGCTTAGACTTGAAAAAGAAACAAAGCATCAGGAATTTCTAATAGGCACTTTTTTTGTGATTTTACGTTAAAAATCTTAACTAGACATATGCATGTTGTGAAGTCTCCAATTTGCCAGTTCAGTGAGTAAATGTCAGACCCAAGGGACATACTTGAGCAAAGTCAAGAGGCAGGTGTTAGGGAAAAGCTCGGGTCTCATGTGTTTATGCTGTAGTGCACTGCAGTTAGCAAGAATATTAAAAAACTATTTTTAATATGTGCATTGATCTATATTAAACGCAGGGGGGAAAAAGGCAAGTCTTAAGTATTGCAAGATAGATATTAGGTATAGATAGATATTAGATATAAATATTGCATAAAGATGCTTTGTGGTTGTCATATTGGATCTAAAAATGGCCATATGTAGGATATGAACTGAACCCTTCACACTTCTGGTAAGAAATGGAAGAGCAGAATAAGCATGTTCCTGATTTATAGGGTTCAGACTTAGTTATGAGCATCTTCCAGCCTCATGTCCTTCCCTCTTGATGGCGTGGAGGATATTTTATATTAGATATATTAGATATATTATATTAGATATTTTTGATATCCTATAGCTCTGACTTTAAGACAGAGATGATCTTTAGAGTTACTTGGCACTGTAGATAACTTCTGGAGGCTTTCCAACTGCTTGGAGTATTTTGACGGGATAAAGCTATGCAGTTTAGCAGCACACATTCGAACTGTACTAATTTTTGATGTATGATGTTGCTAAGAGTTTTGTTTTGCTGTTAAAACAGGCTAGTTTTGTTGCATCTGGAAACAGGACCGATATTTCTTTAGACGATCCCAACTTCTGGCAGAAATGGGCCAAAAAAGCAGAGATTGATATCGAAGCCATCAGTGGTAGAGTAAGTACCTATCTGTTACAATGCATGTTCTTTAGCATGTTCTTGTAAGTGTGTGCCTATTCTCGAGTTCTGTGAAAACAGTGAAGGATTCTTGGTCCTTTTTTGATTAACATTTCAAGCAAGCAATTAGGTTTATTGTATTTTCTCATAAAAGAGACTATAGAGATGTTTGTGCAAAGAAATGAGATATTCGGTACTGGTTATGAGTAATATATTGGCATTATGGTATGAAACTCAATTTTTGTTGCCTTAAGCACCACAAAATGTTACACTTGCTTTACAAACTTTGTGGTGTTCTTTAGCATATCTATCAATGATATTGGAAAGCGCATTTTTTTGGCTCAAGACATCTATTTAAGGGAAACTTTGCATCTGTTTCTGATAGATTTTGCTTGAAATTTTGCAGAACAGCCTGGTTATAGATACCCCAAGAATTAGGAAACAGACGCGGCCGTTCAGTGCTACGAAAGATGAGCTGGCCGAGTTGTCTGAAGTGGAGAGTGAAGGTGATGACAAACCAAAACTCCGCAGGCCGTGTGACCGATCCAATGGATATGGAAGAACAGAGTGTTTTCGGGTGGAAAAAAACTTACTGGTCTATGGGTATGGTGTACAACCTACTTCATCCTGGAAGTTGGCAGAACACAGTATTTCCAAGTGCTATATTTGGTTTATGGAGTAAATTTTAGCTATCTTGGCAAAGATGAATATAGATTCTGATCTAGTAGCAAGAGTGAGTGTGCGTGTATGTGCGTGTGAATAAGTTTACTTTAATACTATGTCCATTTAATGTGGTCCTAAGCACTTGAAACTTGTTAATTATTATAAAAGATGTAAGGCATAATAAAATACATAGGCAATGTCTTTGCATAGATGATAAGGTGTAGCTTGGTCATCTCAAGCTATATAACACAGGTGCATATGTTATTATGCTTACATTGTAAACGTTGCTGTTATTGACAGCATGTACTTATACTTATTTATACTTATACTATTTATAGCCTACCTTGTATTTGAAGGAGTTCCTTTAAATCCATTTAATGCTTTTATGCTTTGGAGTTCCCAACATCTTTGTTTTTTAAGAGGAATAATATATTTACCTGGACTGTGCGTATGATATGGTCAATCAACATATTAGGTTTTAGATGAAACATGAAATAAATCTGGTGTATCTATCTATGAATTTATTTAACACATCAATTGTGCACCCTGTATAAATTTTTCTGACAATTTCTAATTGAGGAACATTAAGGAAGAGAGGAGAAACCTCTTTCTTCCCAGGAGATCATGCTCATTTAACTCTGGTCCTACAAAACTCTCTGTAAATTCATTGCAGAAGAGAACAATGTTTCCAGTAAGTGCTGCAGGCAGGCTTAAAATGCACAAGTAAATAAGCCCCAGTAAGGGGCTATGTGATTTTGACAGCAAAATATTTTGCGCTTCTATGTGTTTTGAATAGGAACTGAAAATTTAAGCAGTTGATTTAAGCATATTAAAATCACATATGTTGATTTGTGAATATAATTTTAGACCTTCTTTCTCTTCTGCCGTGAAAGATAAATGGCTGTGTTGGTGCATCAGTAGGAGTACCTGTCAGGACTGTGTTTTAAAAGCCTGCAGCACTCATCTATGTTTTTTAAACAGGCAACCCACAGAGTTGTTTGGGAGGTTACTTGAGTGTTTCTGCCCAGTAACTTAAATAGAAAGAAAAAAATATAAAAGCATCTTAAAGAAGCTCCTATTTGTGAATTAAATGTAGGGGCTGCCTGAGTGTTTCATTGTGAAGTGCTGATGTGTGTTTTGCTTTGGACCAGGTGGGGTCGATGGAGAGAGATTTTGTCACATGGTCGCTTCAAGAGACAACTAAATGAGCAAGATGTGGAGATCATTTGCCGAGCTCTGCTAGCATATTGTCTTGTTCACTACAGAGGGGATGAGAAGATTAAAAGTTTTATATGGGATCTTATTACCCCAACAGAAGATGGGCAAACACGAGAGCTGCAGAATCACCTTGGTAAGTTAAGTGTTCCTGCCGTTCAATAGCTTTGTAGGCATCTACCTGTGAGGCAAAAACAATATGAGGATAGATTTTTTTCTCTGCACTGCAGGTCCTGGCTAGTGATATGGGGGATAGTAACTATAAGTATCACGGGGAGTCTATAAATACACCTATTGCTATCACTATTTTTGTCTTTTTAATTACATAGGTTTGTCAGCCCCTGTGCCTAGGGGAAGAAAAGGAAAGAAAGTGAAGACCCAAGCTAGTACTTTTGATATACACAAAGCAGAATGGCTTCGAAAATATAATCCAGAACATCTGTTGCAAGATGAAGGCTATAAGAAGCACATAAAGCACCATTGCAACAAGTAAGCAGTAGTTGAAATTTGAATGTTTTTCAGTTTTTGTTTGAAGATTATTTTTCTTTTAATTATTCCTTGTCTTAGATTTGAAAATACTTGTGGTACTCTACAGAAATAAGTCTTAGTGATGTGTATTTGGCACTACTGAGAGGTGCAACAACTGTCTCAGTATTTAAATAATTTGCTGGTCATTTCTGACTTTAGAACCGTATGTGCATGTCTACCTAGAAAGACATCAGCTACTAAGTTTTCTTAGATAGTGCTTAGAGTTTATACTTAGGCAACCCTGAAACCCAAAGCATCAAAGCCACGGCCTCTCAGTCTTTTGCATTTTCCCTGGCAGGGTTTTGAGGCTTCTCAGGAGCTGAGCTTTCTTGGTTGCTTGTTGAAATTCTCTCATAGGCAGAAGTGTGCTTGTTTTGGCTTTAATTGTTTTTTAATATCAGTTTTCTGTAGAAGACATGTTATATTATGCCTGAAAAATTCATCTAACTACAGTAGCTGGACTTGAGATAAAGCCTAGAGGAGGCACTGAGGTCCAGAGTCATAATATCCGTGTGTTGTGTTTATTTTTTTTTTCTCCTTAGGGTCTTGCTTCGAGTAAGAATGTTGTATTATTTAAAACAAGAGGTCATTGGTAATGAATTCCAAAAGGTGTTTGATGGAATTGATGCCAGGTAAACTATATAGTTTTCGGGGGTTTTTTGTTTATTTTAAATATAAACTATAGAATGAAAATCTAGGATTATATCTAGATGTAAGCAAGAATTATAACAACCAAATGGTTGTACCTGAGAACTGTGAGAAATTTTAATTTCCTCTGTTTACTGAGAACAGTTGCTGTTTCCTGTGCATGAGGAAATTTTGTTTGCTGTTAGTTAATCTCACTATGTAAAATAAAATCATTACAATGAAATAAGTGAGTAAAAGATGAATTATTATAGCTTGTATGCTAATCAGCAGATATTCATTGCTGGACACACTCTTGGTTAAGTGCTATATTTTCCATGGATTTTTTAAAGTTATTATTTTTTAATGCCAGCATTTTGCTTTGTCAGTTCTCTAGCTCACCACTGCAGTAACTTGTAGCAGATAGTTCAAATTGTTTCTGAGTGTTATAAAAGTTCACAAAAAAGCAGTTAATCTAATACTATTAAATACAAAAATAGTTTCTGTGGTTTATAAAACTTAAGCTTGAACTGCCAAAAGTTGTCCGAGTTTAAGCCAACAAAGACGAAAATGTCCCTCTTCTCCTGCATATTACTGACCTGGTGCTGTTGGTGACTCTCTGTAGTGAAATTGATGTTTGGGTCCCTGAGCCAGATCACTCCGAAGTTCCTGCTGAGTGGTGGGATGTGGATGCAGATAAATCCCTTCTAATTGGAGTTTTTAAACATGGTGAGTAATACACATAGCTTATATATACACGTATATAGCCTATATACTTCCCCTCACTCAATATAATCCCTCTATTCTCCTGTGTTTTTTTTAATAGCTTTCTTGGAGAGTTCAGTTTGTGCCTTTTATCCCTCTGTTTTAGGTTATGAAAAGTACAACACTATCAGAGCAGACCCTGCACTGTGCTTCTTGGAGAGAGTTGGCAAACCAGACGAAAAAGCAGTTGCTGCTGAGCAGAGAGCAAATGATTTTATGGATGGGTAGGAGTACTTCCAGCTGGTCAGGGATGTGTTCAGGCCTTAAGTTAAACGGGACTGAATTTATGTAGTGTACTTGATTTTCCTCGGAGATGCTTCTTATATATATGTATACACACACAGTAGTTTGGCACTGATGTGAGCAATGTTACCTTGAATCCACTTTTACTGAGTGGAAAGCAGAATTAGGAATGATGTAGCCAAACCAATCGTATGTGGGATTTTACAGTTAAGGAGAACAAGTAGCAGCTTGTTATTACCTTCTTTTAACCTTGGGCTGCTGGAGCCTTGGTACCTTGTGGTGGGTCACAAATGCTTCTTAGATGCTGAAGTGCAAAAGCCTCCCGACGCCAAGGACTGCAGACCTGTTTTAAGTTGTTTTCAGATCTGTCAGGTCCTCAGTGGCCTCGTGCAGCTAAGCAGTGACCCCAGCAGATCAATGTGGGTATCACTGATAAGTGCCTCAAGGCAGAGCTGCCTCTGCCTGGCAGTGAGAAGGCTCAAGGACTTCACTGAATGAGACTGTGACTTGCAAGACAGGAGAAGGCAAAAGGACGGGGCTGAAGCCAAAGCTGCTATGATATTTTTATTTCTCTCTTGGTAATAAAGAGAGTAAATCTACTTAAATATAAACGTTTTGTGTAATTGAGAAAAAAGAATAAGAGTTTTGTACACTGTTATTGAGATGGGTTGTTATGTCTTGAAATTTTAACAGGGATGTAGAAGATCCAGAATATAAACCAGCACCGGCAATGTTTAAAGATGACCTAGAGGTATAGTGGGCATCTATTTTTATCTTCTGCAACATTTTGAATGAGTTTTTGAGGAAATTATTTAATATTTTCCATAATTCTTTGATTGATACAGCTTTTGCATACTTTTTGCAAATCTTTATAGTGAGGGGGAGGGAGCAAATATATATATATATATGTATATATAAAAAAATATTCTTTGCCTTATTTAACCATTTGCCCAGACTATAAATTATATTATTTTGTTCTTGGCTATAATGTTAAATTGCCTGCAAGATATGTATTTTAACTAAATCTCTGGAGGAGGGATACATTTCTTTTTTTTTTTTCAATTTTCTTTCCTTACAGGATGATGTTTCATCTCCAGGTGACCTGGTAATAGCAGATGGAGGTATATATATTTAAAACCTTAAATGTCAGCCCTAGTTTGAATTTTTTAATTCCCCTGACTCCTGTTAGTGGGCAACTGTAGGCACCCACAATAACTGTGTGATTTTTGTTTTAATACAGATGGACAAATGATGGAGGGAGACAAGATTTATTGGCCCACTCAGTCTGCCCTTACGACGCGTCTTCGCCGCCTCATAACAGCTTATCAGCGAACCAGCAAAAACAGGCAGACACAGCAGCTCCAGCCAGCGTTCCCGGTGCAGGCGAGCCTCATGCAGCCCCCGTATGAGGAGGCTGCTCTAAATCCAAAGATGGCTGCTAAGATTGAAAGACAGCAAAGGTATGTGCAGAACCCAAATATTCTTCTTTTAAAAATATAATTATAACAAAAAAGAATTTTTTTTTCTAACTGTTATATATTCTTATATGAGTTATATGAGTAGATAATGGCAAGTTGGATGAAGCAGTGAAGGAAATGACTCTTTCCAATCTCTCTTTCTTGCTGCTCTAGGTGGACAAGAAGGGAAGAGGCGGATTTTTACAGAGTTGTGTCCACCTTTGGAGTGGTGTTTGATCCCGAAAGGGGCAGATTCGACTGGACCAAATTCAGAGCGATGGCTAGGTTGCATAAGAAAACTGATGAGAGCCTCGAGAAGTACTTGTATGCATTCATGTCCATGTGCAGGAGAGTCTGTCGCCTTCCTTCAAAACAAGGTGAGAATGTTTATTTTGGAATTTTATCTTTAATTTCTGTCAGGAAGATTACCTTGAAATTTCTTTATTGTATTCCAAAATGAAAGTGGGGAAGAAGGAAAAGTACAAATGGTCTGAAGTGAAATACAAATGGAAAGTTTACAATGGGGCACGATATTAAGCAGTCCATGCCATCTCCTTTGAGCATGGCTTTGGAGTGGTTTGGGTTTTTGGGGGGAGATTCTCATCTTGGTTTTGTTTTGCTGCAGAGCTGGTAGACCCGAACATCTTGATACAGCCCATCACAGAGGAACGAGCTTCTCGGACCTTGTACCGCATTGAGCTCCTGAGGAAAGTGCGGGAACAGGCGCTTCGGCACCCGCAGCTGTTTGAGCGACTGAAACTCTGCCAACCAAACCCGGACCTTCCCGTCTGGTGGGAGTGTGGGACCCATGACAGGGATTTACTTATTGGAGCTGCTAAGCACGGAGTTAGCAGGACAGATTATCATATTCTTCGTGATCCGGAACTGTCGTTTATGTCAGCCCAGAGGAGCTACAGTCAGAACAAAGTGGCCCTCTCACGGACTTCTACTCCACTCTTGCATCAGTATCAGATGGCGCTGTCTGCTTCTCCTCTGACACCTCAGCCAAGGCTGCCGGATGCTAAAGTGAATGCACTTGAGGATACAAAAGTTAAAAATGAAAATCTGAAAGAGGATCCTCAGTCTTCTGAAGAGGAATCTATGTCTACAGAGGAGACGCAGACAGTCATGAAATCTGAACCTCTGAGTCCAAAAAATGGCACTTCAGTGCAAAATACAGACCACAAACCTAGTGTGAAGACTGAAGGAGACAGGCGCATGGTTGCAGCAAGGACAGAGCCTCTAACTCCTAACGCAGCCTCCAAGAAACAGAGAGTCAGCAAAAGAGGATCCGATTCTAGCTCAGACTCGGACTCTGACTCTGATAGATCATCATGTTCTTCCAGGTCATCATCTTCATCCTCTTCATCTTCCTCATCTTGTTCACATTCTCGATCAGGCTCTAGCTCGTCGTCATCTTCATCTTGTTCTTCAGCCTCATCATCATCATCGTCATCCTCCTCCTCTTCCTCCTCCTCATCGTCGTCATCGTCTGAGGAGAGCGACAGCGATGAAGAGGCGCAAAAACGTGGTATGTGCCTAGTCTTTTCTGCAGTATTAACTGAAAAAGCTTATTCTTAAAGGAAAAATGTCTAGAAAAGATGAGTAAATGAAACCTGGCAAAAGTGCTAGCGAAGGCTTCTGTTTCCCTCTAAGTGAGTTGGAAAAGCTAGATTCTTTGCTTCCTCTCAGTGCCTTGGCTGAAGCAGTGGGGTAGGTGGTGTTGCCTGGTTCCCTAAACAAGATCACAGTGAAGTTGGCTCAAGCTTGTGTCAGAACTGATGGGCTGAGCTTCTTGCAATGCGAGCCTCTCTCCTGTCCCTACTCCCTTTTTCTCCACTCTTGCTCACCTGTCTGCAGCTTCCTCATGGAATTTTCAGGAAATATGGAAAATTTATTTCAGTCCAAGCTAGAGACTTGTCAGCAGCTTTTTTTTCCCCTCTAAGCTGGTGATGACCCAGCTTGCACTTGTACTAAAAATTTTCAAGCACTTAAAGTATCTGCTTGAAAACTCCTCAGAAAGGAGGACCAAAGAACATACAGACACAGAAATCTGTAAATTTTAAGAAAGAAGCAAGAACGCTGGTTAGTGAAAGGTCTTAATTTCTAATAAACTGATCAATCATGTCTGTTTTTTCCATATTGTCTCTGACCTGTACTCTACCCTTGTCACATTACTACTGAGTTAGCATGTGAAGAGGTATTTCTGTCTTCTGACAAGACATGGTAATAGGAAGAGCAAGAGAATGAAGGCAGGCAATAGGATTTATAGCCTGAGTGAATAAGTTTTGGGTTTTTTTTTTCCTTTTATCTCTGATAACTGAGGCAAAAAGGCATTGTTTTAGTCAAATTGATCCTTTTGTCTAGGGAGGCGACAAATGGAATCCATAGGGTTGATTTTCTCGGGAACAAGCACTGGGAAATAAATGGCTGCTTGGCCAAAATGCTGGAAGTGCTGCTTTCTATAGCAGTAGGACATATTCAGGCAAACAGCAGCTCTTCAAGCATATCATAACATTGACTTCACGTACAAATATTGGGTTTCCTTTCTGCCAGCTCAGGCTGTTTAGACATTTAAGCAGTCTGCTCGGTCAACTTGCCACATTCTAGTGACAGACAACCTCTGTATTCAAACTAATACCAAGTTTTAACATTAGCAAACTAACATACTCTGAAACAATGTGAGGATTGTGTCTCAGATTCCTCTGAAGCACATCTGTTTCCTAAAAGCTGAATGCTTGGCATGTTAAGCTCCTGGAAAAAGCCTTGGAAGGTGAACAGGCTTGCAGAGAAATCTGACAAATTAGTTTTCTCCGTATAACTTACTGTTTGGACCTCCCTGAGCTTCTCTGAGATTACGAGTGCTTTTATTCCTGTTTTTGCAACATGAAATTATAGTAGTGGTTTTATTTAGCAGAAGGAACCCCTCATATAAAAGCCTATGATGAAGAAAGTGTCGCTTCTCTGAGTACAACACAGGATGAAACCCAGGACAGTTTCCAGATGAACAATGGGACACCGAATTCCAGTTACCTCTTACAAGGTGGATACATGTTGGCTGCATCCTACTGGCCTAAGGCAAGTTTGTGATGATTCTTTGGGAACCGAAGGTTTAGGGCCAGATGGGCTGTGGCATTAGCTTTCAGTTAAACATTAGTTTTACTTAAATATTACAACCAAAAATTACTCAAGCTGAAGTTGTGGGGAGATCTTGGAAAAAAGGATAAATTACCTTCTTGGTGGATTACAGGAAAATTATGATCAAGTATTTAATGCGTAGGTTATAAGGCTATAACTATAAATGAGAGATTGTTCACATTAGGAAAAGAAATTTAGAGGAAATGTACTTGAGAGATAGTAAAGTATTAGGTGTTTGGATGATCTAGTCATTAAGAGCTTTTATCTTTTACTGAGAAATAGCTAAGAATAGTGTTCTAGATGCTGTTTGCCAGCATCTGGGTATCGTACTGCTCACAGGTCCTGTCTGTGTGAAGGTAATTAATAACCTCTTGCCTGGGGATTCAAAGCTAGAACTACGAACTCTTCTTTGTTAGTTATTGTATCTTTCCTTTAAAAATCGGTGTGATGATGTATTTAAGCATTTACAGGACCCAGACACCATATGGGTACATATGTATTTGCAGGTGCTGGAGGGAGAGGTGCAGAGGGGCTTGCACAGCCTCCCCTTTGCACAGGGAACCTGTGCAAAGCCAGGAGCACACAAAACTTAGTGTCCTAGTCCAGTGATGAACATTGCCCTTGTTTTAGAGTGGAAGTTTATACATGAATGTAATGTGTACAGTACTCTTAAACATTTTCCTTTTACAAATTCTTTCTCTCTGTTTTTTAGGATCGAGTTATGATTAATCGGCTGGACAGTATTTGTCAAACAGTGTTGAAAGGTAAATGGCCTTCAGCAAGAAGGAACTATGAGAGCAATACAGTGGCATCTTTCTATACCACCAAGCTCCTGGACAGCCCGGGCGCAGCTGCCGACTACAGCGAACCCAGCGCACCAACACCCCCGAGCGCGGGTGTTAAAGAAGAATATGATCAGTCGCCACAGTTGTCAAAGGTGAAGAAGCATGTACGAGAAAAGGAGTTTACAGTGAAAATCAATGACGTATGTTTATTTTTATTGCCCTAGGACCTGATTGCGATTGCGGTGTGCGGCATGCTTTACCTGCAAGTGGCTGCCTGCTCTCACTCTTACT
This sequence comes from Nothoprocta perdicaria, assembly GCF_003342845.1. NCBI lineage: Eukaryota > Metazoa > Chordata > Aves > Tinamiformes > Tinamidae > Nothoprocta > Nothoprocta perdicaria. The sequence goes on from NW_020454982.1 coordinate 6,926,709, forward strand.
TCCTTCGCACACTTGTTTGTGGGTATTTGGGCCTGCTTCTTTGGGGCATTCAGTATTTTTTTTTAATTTTTTTATTAATTTTCTTTGCATAAACCACTGGAGGGAATCATCGTATTTGCCCTTTCTAACGGAGTTTGCTGTTACCTTCCTTCCTCAGACAGCCTGGGTTTTTCTTTTGGTTTTTTTTTTTCAGTTTCTAAGGACCTGGTTAATAGTAACAGATATTTCTAATATGTTTGGCTTTCTTGAAGCTATGGCTTTCTTGAAGCATATGAAGCTATGGAAGCATAGGACATGCTATCTTTCTGGATAGCATGTCCTATCCAGCACACGCTTTATCATTTCATGGTATTTTAGAGGGTTGCAGGTCAATTTCAATTCAATTAGGACTAAAGTCCCGTAATTGGATGTGGTGCTTGTGTAGGACTAAATTAGGGAGGCAGAGAGCTGCTCAGTGGTTCAGTTTTTCTTTTAAGATATTAATTATTTAAAATCTGTATTAATAGAAATGGCTTCATGAAATTTTCAGATTTTTATGTGTGTGGAAGAGAAGCAGGACTTGATTTAAGATCTAACATAAAGTTTTATTCCTCAATTCTTCTGGAGTAACTGTTTGTACATGAGAACTGATTATGAAGTAGTCATTTCTGTTTCAGAAGAGAATCTTCTAACCCTAGGATTTATTTAACAGGAAGGTGGTTTGAAATTGACTTTTCAGAAGCAGGGACTGTCTCAGAAAAGGCCATTTGAAAGTGAGGAAGGTGCATTGGGACAGCAGCAATACCTGGCTCGGCTCCGTGAGCTCCAGAATGCTTCAGAGACCAGTCTTGTCAACTTCCCCAAATCACTTCCAGAATCAGGTATGCCCTATGACATTATAAAATATCAGCAGGAAGAGGGATTAGTCAGCCTTAACTATTTGGGGTGGCTCTGTTGCTCTCCACTTATAATAAGTGGAGAGAAATATTTACCATGTTGTTTGTTGCAAACTGCTTTATTAGAGGAACTCTCTCCAATGTCATAAAAAAATAGGCAATTTCATTACATATTTGATATTTACAAACTATCTGTAGAAATTATCTGTAGTGGTACTATTACAAGTCGTCATCTTTCTTTTTTCTTCCAATGTGCTTCTTGTTATAAGTTGATCAATTTTACTGCTTTGTTCATTTGAATAGGTACTTCCAGTCAGTTAACAGCTAGTGCCAATGGAGTAATAGTTGACAGCCAGCCTGTAGTGAAAAAGAGAAGAGGAAGAAGGAAGAATGTGGAAGGAGTCGATGCCCTCTTCATAAATAGAAATAAACAGCCTAACCATGTAAGTAAATTTGATTCTATATCCCAAAGTAAGGTCCAATTTACTGTTAATCACTTAACTGAGCATTAAACTGTCAATACACAACAAAAAGCTTATTACTGAAAACAATTTTCAGACTATAAAATGAGTACTGTTTTATTCAATGTTACCGAAATGCTACATTGGCAATGCTTTATTTAAAATGAAATTACATACAGCCCTTTTTGATAAAAAAAAAAAAAAAAAAAAGAAAAGTACTAATGTATTATATTAAAATATGGCATTTGGCCTCGTGTCGCTGTAGGGTATCTTTTCTTCCTAGTCCCTTTTTTGCCAGTGTGTCACAGGCCCTGACTTGCAATGACTTTGTGGAGCTTATCTTGAGGCTCACGAGCAAGGTCTCCAGTTCCTGGATGTGGGCATATGGTTCACGGGACTGCATCCTTCATTGTGTTATATATAAAACAATTGATGTAGTTTTTGCTTTCCATAGAGAAGTTAAATGTTTCTACTTCCTCCAGGTTAATCCAGGTATTAACTCCTGTCAAGTTGCCGCAGGAATAAATACAGCACTCACTTACACTCAGTCCCAAGGCGTTCTTGATGCAGAGAGTCCAGTTCCTGTTATTAACTTAAAAGATGGAACAAGGCTTGCAGGTGATGATGCTCCAAAAAGAAAAGATTTAGAGAAGTGGCTGAAGGAACATCCTGGCTATGTTGAAGATTTAGGAGCTTGTATTCCGGTGAGTGTTCTTTTCAACTCTGCTTTAGTTCAGTAGCAAAACATCTCTCATAACGTACTTGAATTTGTATTGTATTTTGTGTGGAGTTCTATTTTGTTTGTTCTTCTGCACTATATATCTTTGTTTAGCAAGGAAAATATCTGTCTTCTGGTATTATTTCTTACATAATTTGCAAGCCTCACAAGCCTTTCATTTCCCTTGCAAATATAATTGCTAGGAAAAATAACATTAAACATAGAACTAGAAAATGATCCAGTATCTATATAGGTTTTAAATAAAATAAAAAATAAGAAAATAAGTTTTACTGTGATGCTCATGAGCCAGTTAGAAATGATCAGAGCTGAAAATAAGTAATGATGAATTTAGTGATGTACAAGAGAATTAGGAGTATGGCCAGTGTAGAGTTCAACAAGATTGTCAGGCAATCTGCATGTCCATTTTTCTAAGTCATGAGAACAACTATCCAAATGACTGAAGGTGACTTAAAATGAAAGCCTATCTAAAGAGAATATGCAAATATTTTAACATATTTCAATTATTCTATCAGAAAAAAAAAACATGGCTTTTTAATTCTTTTATACTAGAGAATGCAGCTGCATGATGGGAGGCCCAAACAAAAAAGACACCGTTGTCGAAACCCTAATAAACTGGATGTTAATAGCCTGACTGGTGAAGAACGTGTTCAGCTCATAAACAGAAGAAATGCGAGAAAGGTATTCATGTTACTGTTTTCATATCTTCCCCCAATCAATTTTGCATATAAACTAAATATTTTTGTGTCATATTTTTGGTACAAAATCGAAAAGTAAGTGGTAATATTCCAGTAAACATTTTAAAACTATGGAACTGTGCAAGGCATTGCAAGAAACTTACTCTGGGGCTTCTGTTCAGCATTGAACACTCAATATCTGTGCCTTTCTTAGAAAGTCAGTTCCAGTACAGAAACTATCCCATGAAATATTTTGCTTTTTTGCTCCGTAATAAAACTACACTAGGCAGATTATTTGTTATTTTTGTTTCAGTAAAACTAATGTTTTTGCCTTCTGTATGTTATTGATTTAATTATCTGTCAGACTAATTAGAGTAACTTTTTTAGAGGAAGCTGCTTCACATACATCTTATGACATGCCATTGCTACTAATAAAATTATTAAAAGTATATTGACAGTGTATCCAGCATAGGAACTTGATCAGTGGAGTTTATTAAATTCTGTGTGCTGGAATTCGAGGGTGACCAAAGCTTGGGAAGGGTGTGAGGAGTTCAGAGAGATGTGAGGGATGATGGTGCTGAATGCCCAAGTGGTGCCAGAGCAGCAGCACCGTGAGCAAGGAGGGAGCCTTTTCTGTACTGCTTCAATACACAGACTGCATTCTCGTGTGATCCTGCTCCCTTCTCTTTCTGTTAGAGGGCAGTTGCAAAGAAAGCAGAATTATTATTTGTTTTACAAAAAAGGCAAAATTATAGTGTGTCTTCATTAATTTTGTCTTTTCATGTACCAGCTGAGAAGTATTTCTTGACATCTTTCTTTTACTTCTCAGGTGGGGGGTGCATTTGCTCCTCCTCTGAAGGATTTGTGCAGATTCCTGAAAGAAAATCCAGAGTATGGAGTGGCTCCTGAATGGGGAGAAGTTGTAAAACAGTCTGTGAGTATTTGCATAATAAGGCATTTAGGACATGAAATGTACCATAGAACATAAACAGAAATAAGCAGGAAAAAAAGTCATTTTTAAAATTTCTGACCTAGCAAGTGTAGGATGTGAGTCTCTACTATGTTTTCTGGATAGCTTAGTTCCCCTGACTGGATCAGCTCTGAGGAGGACGAGACGGAGCAACCCTGAATTAGAGATTTGGTTTTAGGTGCTGCAGTGCCGTGATTTTTACGTCTATTAAACATAGCTGTGAAGGTCTTTGGGCAGGGCATTAGCCAACAGAAATTTTTTTTATCCTTTAAATTATAGTAATGTGCTAAATATGACTTCAACTTAAAATGTACACTCTTAATTTTTTAAAAAAGAATAGTATCAACTATTAAAATGGAAGTCAAATAGTAAAGTATCTATTTTCTGCACTTAAAGTATTTGTTTTGGGCTAAAAGCTAGTGCTAAGATTCCAGAAGAGGGAATAAGGTTAATACATTATAAAAGCCTAATATCTTGATGTGTAAATGTTTTCCTGCTCACATAAAAATGTAAGTAATTCTAAAGTATATGTATGATACGAAATATGAAGAACTCGATGGATCTGCATGAATTCACGTATTTATATTTCACCTCAAAGTGAGTAGCAAAATTCTCTTTTTAAGTAGGCAGTTGCAAATGATGGGGATGTAGTACTATGCCAGAGCAGTGCTCTGTTTTATATCTTAAATTCAGATTGTTCCTCTTGGGCTAATTGTGGCCTGGTTTGCAAAGAGCCCTCCAAAGATGAGTTAGCAGAGGGTCTTGAGGGGAGCGGCCTCACAGAAATCCCAGCTGCACAGTGAGGTCTAAAATGCTTGAGAAGGGATAGTGCAGAGTCTGCTGCAGCTGCCGTGAGCTGTCTGAATATCGGCTTGCGTAATGTGAGTCATCTTTGACGCAGTTGTTGGGTTTTGCCTTGCTGCTGCTGCTGCTGCTTGGTTCTGCACACGCTGAGCTTGCCTGGTGCTCTCTTGCAGGGCTTCCTCCCGGAGGGCATGTTCGAGCGCATCCTCACGGGCCCCGTGGTGCGGGAAGAGGTGAGCCGGCGCGGCAGGCGGCCCAAGAGTGAGATCGCCAAGGCCACAGCGGCGGCGGCCGCCGCCTCGGCGGCCAGCGTGTCCGTTAACCCCCTGCTCGCCAACGGCCTGTTGCCCGCCATGGATCTGCCCGGCCTGCAGGCCCTGCAGCACAACCTGCAGTCGCTGCAGGTGACCGCCGGCCTCATGGGCCTGCCCGCGGGCCTCGCCCCCGCGGGGGACGCCAAGAGCGTGGCTGCCGTGTTCCCCATGCTGCTCTCGGGCATGGCTGGGTTACCCAACCTGCTGGGCATGGGCGGCCTGCTCGCCAAGGCCGCCGAGGCCGCTTCGGAGGAGAAAAAGGGAAGCGATTCCAAGGAGGCCGACATAAAGAAAGAAAGGACAGAAGACCAAAGTGCAGATATTGGTGGTGAAAACTCTGTTTCGAATTCTCCTTCAACATCCTCTGCTGCTGCAGCTGCCAACTCTCTTTCTCTTAACCCATTACTGTTGTCCAACATACTTTATCCAGGGATGCTTCTCACTCCAGGCCTTAATCTTCATATCCCAGCTTTGTCTCAGTCTAATATTTTTGATGTACAGAACAGTGAAAACAATGACACGGGCTCAGCCAAGCCCACAGAAGAAAAAGAGGAAAATTCTAGGGTTAGAGATCAGGAAGACAAAGGGGGAATAGAGCCAAGCTCTCACAATGAAAACAGCACAGATGAGGGTTCAGAGAAAGCAGATGCTTCATCTGGATCTGATAGTACATCATCTTCATCCGAGGATTCAGATTCTAGTGATGAAGACTGACCCCAGACTCTGCACTTAAATTATGAACTGATTTTGAATTTATTCTTTAATTATTTCATTGTAAATAACCCAGTGTTGAGTGCATCAATGATTTACTGAGCGAACATTTCAGTATTTGTTTAGAAGTGCAAACTGCTTTCAGAGACGTTTTGCATGTAATATTTCTTGAAGTTCATAAGTTTCTGAACTTGTATGTACTATCAAATACACAATGGTGTAAAATTGCAACAAAAGGCATTATAATTTTGTTGGGGGGTTAATTTTATGAAAATAATGCTCAAGAAAGAGCTGTATATTTAATATATTTGCAGTGAACACAGAATACTTTATGCATATTATTGATTTAATTTGAATATAGTTTTACAGCCTCCTTGACACTTATAATTTACAGATCAAAACTCAGCAATAATTTGGGCAGCTAATGAATGTCATGAAAGCTGTAGAATCTACATCACCATCCATTGCTTTAATTACATGAAAATGCTCTAGTGTTGTGATGCACTGCTGTTTCCAATTCAGGTACAAGTGTGTTTAAAAGAAGATTAAAATTTTTTTCCCAATCAGCCAATTGAACTGGCTACCTGTTACCTCAGCTGAGTTAGTTTAGGAAGTTTACATTGGTTTCTATTCACTTGTTTTCAGGTTTTGTTTTGTTCTCTAAAGACATCCTGTATGATATCATGTTAAAATCAGAGTTATCTGAGGTAGGACCGTTGGGTTGTTTTTTTCTCATTACACGAGTTCTCTTTGACGGTGGTGAAGGGAAATTAAAACAGACTGTCTTATCTCATGCTACTTGGCACCATAGAGACCTATTTAGTTTACACCTTGCAAAGTTTTGGGCTCCCTCCAGAGAATTACAAGTCCCAAAATAAGCAGTAGTTTCCCCGAGACTCAGAAGAGGCCGACTGTCATAAAGTGCCACTGAAAAGACCTTTCAACACTGCATACTTCATGTAAAAATTGTTTGTTTGCTTTGTTTGTGTAGATTTCTATTTGTGTTTTATGTCATAAAACCTCCTGGAATTACCAGTTAATAATGGTAAATAAGGTATAGATAGTTTTGAACTCCTTTTGAGTTTAAACTTCTCTACAGATATGAATCTGACTAAATATTAAATGTTACCCCAAATCACTATTGGGATACCAGTTCATAGATTATGCTGAGTTGCCCACTAAAGCAAAAGCACTTTGACTAATAAGGAAGAAAAATTGTTCCTGGAAAACACAAGAACAGGGCATATCAAGCATCTGTTTAAGTCCAAATCCTTCGAACCCTTTGCTATATAAAATCTGTCAACTGTTTGATGTGCGATAGGATTCCTCCTTCTTCTTAAGCTGCTATTACTCTGACACAGTCCGCAGGCCCAGATTGGCATTTAGGTAAGTTCTGAACTGCCTGAGATTTCAATTGACATGAGTTATATCGTTTGTGGTCCAAGAATAGGCAAGTGTTAAGAGAAGATAGATACAGGTACTAGTAGAAGTCATTGAAAAAGCTTTACAAAGGGATAAATTTAAAAGTTTAAAAACAAACTGTATATTTTGATATAGTTCTGTTGCTTGCTTGTACAGTAAAACAACTGTGTTGTTTTTTACCAAGAACTTTACCAATGAAATATAAGTTTCTATGTGCAAAATAACCCCATGATTAGAAGCAGTATTATGTGTAATTGCACAACTATACAAGTACCATTTGGATTGTGCTGGTTACGTATTTTCCCAAATAGTATTCTGGTTTTTTGGCCCTTCATGCAGTGTCTTAGCAATAGTCAAAATTTAAAACTGCCAAGAGAAGGGGGGTAGCAATTCTTCATCATGGAAAAAAAATGTATTGCATATTTAATATTTTGCCCTTTGTAATATAGCACTTTTATTTAACTAGGATGCATCTATGAAATAGCCAAAGTTTTACAAACAATTATTAACTTAGTTTGCTGATGGACTATGTCAACGAAACCATCACTTCCCACCCTTACCCCACAGAAGAAATCCTAAATCTTGTGGCTCAACCTAATTTATATCAGATTTATGAAATAAAGTATTTTCCTAATTATGCTCAAGTGAGTTTGGTTACCATTCTAGTGATTCTTTCTATGTAATAAGGCAATTACAGTTTCAAGTAATGAAGGCTGGTGTAGACTTGAACATAATATATTGCGTTTATTTTTAATCAGTATGAATCAGAAGGGGAAAAAATGTCCCACTATCAGCTATAAACTATATGCAAATACGGTTGTATAAAGTTAAGGGTTATAAGGAAACCTCAGTAGAATTACACTAATGCTGAAGTTAAAAGGATCTCCAAGGTGATGATAAAGTGTGTGTTGGTAGTTACTAAAAGAACCTTAGCTGTTATTGCCTTGTATTTCTATCCCTTGTTTCAGGCTTCATGATCCAAGTCTTAGTCCAGTTTTTCTTTTGGACATTTGCAATATTTGCCAGTTGTGTTCTGTGTAGTCTGAATTTGCTTTCTGTAGTTGAACAAGCGTCTTAAAAAGTCATTTGTAATTTATTGAATTACTTTCTATGATGTTCTATAGAGCAAATGGAAGTTTAATTATTTTTTATTAAACATATTCTTTGACTACCCATGATGTCAGCCTCAATATGTGAAAATACTATTGTCCATGTAAGGATTAAACATGTATCTGTGAGCAGCAGAAGTTGAGTGTTACGGTCTTAAAAACTAAGTTGTTTTTAAGAACTTAAAGTCAAGCCAGAGCTGTGGCTTTTTCCTTTCGTTTCCTGCTAACTCAGGTCAGTATTTTGCTGCTGTTGTGTTGCTTTTCTTTGAGAATCTCAATCTATTTCCTGTAATTGTTGCCTTAAAAACAAAACAAGCTGTTGCTTTGTGCGTCTGAAGTTAGGGCTAGGAGGGAGAACAGAGTTTTGGTCCAGGTTCAAGGCGTGATTTGAAGTAATCAGGTGTCTATTTAGTTGTTCCAGGGTGGAAATGTTGGAAGTGGAACTCATTACCTTCTAAATGATTCTTTTTAAAATCTGTGTGTTATTTCTAACATGTTTACTAAGTCTTTAAGTTTTAGTCACGACACTGACTATGGCTATTTTTTTTATGGAATATACCATAGAGGGTACAGACATTTCTTTGGAATCGGAGTCGTCTTCTGTGTGTCAGATGATAGGAGTTTCTTGAGCTTGTATTGCACCGGAGTGATTCAGGTGCCTGCTAATTTTTCCTAGTCTCAATTTTGCTTTCAGATCATGATAATACTGTAATACTGATCTCTGGCATGAACAAGCTCTGGTGTAAGTCATAGTGTAATGTGAGATTCAGGTTGCTGCAGATATGGCAAATGTGTTCAAATTACACGAGTGTAGCTATGAGAATATGCAAAGTAAACATGGAATGAAACTCCTGGGATGTCAACAGCCCTCATGTTATACAGAAAGAAGGTGTCATTTCTTTGTCACTTCTAGAGGAAAGGAAAGCAAAGATAAACTGATTACAGATTTGAAATGACTGAAAAAAATAGAAAAAAATATTTGATCTCTTTACTTTTAACTCATTATCTGTAGGTTTTTCTTTTAAAAGATACAGCAAGGACTTGTGATGGTTGAGCATCTCTAAAGATAATTTTCAGCTCTGAACCCAGTGTTTCAGGAATAACCACTGAGAAATAAAGATGAGGAGTTGAGGAGAAATTTCCACAAAAGAAATGGGCAGAAATCTGAGGTGTGTATAGGTGAGTGTCTGCATTGAGAATGGTTATTTCCTCAAAATACTCTCATTATGGCTTGCACAACTTGAACTTGAGTTATATTTTAGTGTTGTATCCTACAACGCAATGTAAAAGTTAGTTAACATTCAGATTTGTTTTTGAAAAAAAGTCCTATTTCAAGTAACTACTGTAGCATTTGACTGTAAAGAATTGGGCACCCATTAAAATAAGACAAATGGAAGGTTATGAGGGTTTAGTTTGTTGTTTCCACTCTACTTTCCTTTAACCAACACGGCAATTTTAAGCTGAGCGAATGCAATATTCAGGTGTCTGTTGATAAATAATTATGAGCATCATATTCTGGATGCTACCCAGACTGTCTGGTGAAGGCTGCCTCTCAGGAACAAAGAGTTTTGCCAGCGTTCAGGAAACTCTGCTTCAAGTTTTGGTCCTAAATGAAGCTGTGCTGGCAAGAAAAGCTGCTGGCTCTGATAGCTCATTGTTCTTTTCTGCTTTTTAGGGCAACACTTCCCAGAGGCGTGAAGGGAAGCACCATCTCTTTGTCAAATGGAAGCTCAAGTCTGCCCCTGATCACTGGGATCTACCAGCTGAGGCTTAAAGCAAAACATTGAGCGCCGCAGGATCCCTGATGAAGTTCTGCAAGTTGGTCACACGGTATCGGAAGGAGCAAGGGCCTGGCTGTGCTGGGAAACCCCTGGGAAGGATTCCAGGGAAGAGGTGTCCACGTTGCTCGTCCCTGCGCAAGGCTATTGAAGACTTGGTGCCTCAGGACTTCCCTCATACCAGGTGCGCACTGGTGGGTTTCCAGCCTTGTCTGGGGGTCCCCCTTGCTCTCGGGGGGTGAATAACGTTGCCACCCTTTCAAATACCTCCTGTCCCCGAGGGCAGGCGGTGTCGAGGTCGGTGCAGCCGGGACCTGTGCCCATGCCCTGCAGCTGGTTGGCTCCAACATGCGCTGCCCTTGTTTCTTGTGCCCAAGCTCAGTAGACCACTAAGGTAAAAATGCCCTTATTGTAGCGGCTTGCTCGAATGTGCTTGTTTAGAAATGTTGCTTCAGTTGTGACGTGTGGACGTATCGAGCGAGGCGGCCTGCAGTCCACCTGCAGCGTAACCACCTTGCGCTTCAACGGGATTTGGTTTAGTTTAGACTGTTGGGGGAATTTTGTTACTTGTTTGTATACAAGTGATTTTAAGAGTAGGTTCATATGTTTTCAAGTAAGAAGTAGAATACTGTCATAAAAAAGCTATAATTTAAGGTAGATGTGTGTACCGTTCCTGTGCTCTCTTTGGGCTTGTGCAGGGCAGGGCGCCCCCAATCCCTGCTTTATGGATCTTAATTTCCTTTCATGCTACCCCCTTCACTGCTCCTTCGGCTAGGAAGTGGAGGAGATGAAATGTTTTTAACGGTGTTAACTCCACAGCTGGGTGGCTGTGGGTGTCGTGGGCTCCCCGCCCGTGCTCCTCTGCCCTCGCGCCCTCTCGTGTTCACAGCAGAGGAGCCACGGGGCTCCTGGGCCCTCCCCGTCCTGCCCCTGCGTGACGCTTCGCCCCTTCCATGGCGCTGATGGCCACCGGACGTGACGTCACGCGCCCGGGGCGTGATGTGAGGAGTGACGTCACGCACCACACGGTGCATCGCCGTGCCGGTGGATATTGGGGGGGCTGCCGCGCGGCATTGTGGGAGGACACGCCTGCGCGGCGGCCGCGTCGCCGCAGCGCGCCTGCGCGCGCCGCGGCCGCCCATTGGCCGCC